>NC_133106.1:28710835-29010835 GCF_022965805.1 Primulina eburnea | reverse complement strand
ATTACAGACTCGGTTTTAAAAAAAATCTTACAAAAATAATAATAAAAGGTCAGAAACCGTTTTCTTTGGGGTAATGCTGGGAAGTGAATCGGATCAAATTTGTAGATAAAACTAAGATTATGAGTTAGAAAATTTGTAAGAATGGCATAAAGGTGTTTGTTGGATCAACTGAGTTTTGATGATTTAACAAATTGAACCAAAGTAAATTGATAATGAGCTAAATTGAACGTGAGTTAAACTGAAAGTTTTGTAAGATAAATCCCTTTAGAACTTAACTGATATCTAAGTATACCGAACTGACATTTGAAGACCAACTGGTCATAAAATATAATTGAGTTAACTGAAGAAACATTCTCTGAAGCATCAATTAGACTACTCAGAGTTACAAAGCTGAATTATTGGATAAAGTCTTCCGTAAATAATATTTGAATTGTCAGAAATGTGCGAGCACTGCCTACAATATACAAATTGTCAATAGCCCCAGTGAAATGAAGAAGATGAGATTAACTACTATCATATTTGAAACGGATATAGTGATTTTTTTATTCATCCTCCCTTCTAACCAATCACTCGACCCTAATAAGTGATATCAGAGCGAGGCTAATTCTCATTTCTGAATACTGTCTATTTAATGACTTCACTAAGTAAGATTCTCATGTTCTCCAAAGAGGATTTTGATTACTGGAAAATCAGAAAGTAGGCTCATCTAGCTGCAGAATGACTATAATGAAGGATAATACAACTGTTGCGGTTATTGATCATGCATCTCAGATGATTGGAAAGCTCAAAGCTGAATGGACGAGTGAGGATAAAAAATAAGCAAACTTGGACATTGTGGCTAAAGACATACTGTACAAAACTTTGGACAAATATACATTAAGAAAGATCAAGATGTGCAAATCTGCCAAAGAAATGTGGGATAAGTCGATTCAACTATGTAAGGGCAATGTTAAAACTAAAGAGAATAAATTATCTATCGCGATAGAAAAGTTTGATAACATCAAGATGAAGTCTGGAGAGTCTATGTCAGACTTGAAAGAGTCAGTAGCATTGTAATTGAGCTAAGTGTGCTTGGAAAAGTATACAACAATCGAGAACTTGTTTTGAAAGTGATGAGAAGACTTCCAAGGGAATGAAATTTCAAAATCATGGAAATACGAGAATCTAAAGATATAAACAAACTGGAACTATATGATCTATTCGCTGATATCAAGGTTTATGATTTTGAATTAGAATCAAGAAATGGTGAACGGTCTACCACCCAACTGACAAAATCCTTGGCTGCTACAACAGTTTAGTGAAGATGTCTTCTCACTGTTTGTGAAGAAGTTTGACAAATTTCAGAGGAAAATCAAGGGAAATTTCAAAGCTCTCGCAGAATATTGCATCACAAAAAAGATTCTTCTAATGGAGACAACTGATGTTTCAATTGTGGAAATGTTGGTCATTTCATAGCTGACTCTGCCCAAAGACCGAGAGAGATGATCATAGATCACATGATAAGGATATACGGTCCTTTGTCAAGAAGAAAAGATCTAAATATGAAAAGAGATAATTCAAGAAAAAAACATAACCAGAAAGATCTAGAGGTCGATAACAGTATGGCTAAGTAGGCAGATTCCGATTCTAAATCATCTAAGCCAGAGAGTTCAATCAGTAGGAGTGATGTAGAAGAATTTCAGTGCCTCATTACTGATGTTGAAAAAGAATCTACCAGTAAAGAGGTATTCGATTTTAGTTGATTTTACACTAGATGATTTAATCACAACATTACATGGTATGATAAATGTGTAAAAAGGACTTTTTCAATCATTCGAGGAAGTCAATGCTAAGAAATCAGTAATGCTTGACAAGTATACTGAGCCTAACTGGGAAAAGTCAAGCTCTAGAACAAGTCATCAGTTAGTCTAGTGAAAAAGCAAGAGTTACAAAAATTATCCGGAGACAAGACTGCTCTCAATTTAAATAAAAATTAAAGTACTACATAACAAAGTACCAAACCGAAAATTAACATGTGCAAAGGGAAATACAACACTTTGTTAAGCCCGGTACGGTATATGAATATCAGGAGCATATCCATCAAATTGAAAAACCTGTTGAACAGACGAATTGAAACGTTCACTACTCGTATTTTTTAAAATATACTAGAATTTTTTTTTCTTCTTAAAACTTGCTTCGGCCGAAATGGATACATACATATATATACCTTTAAGTTATTTCCACTACTCCTTAATGGAAGTTATTTCTTGTTAACCCGAATCGACTCGAAACTTAACATAACTTGAACCATAACTTGTTAACACCTAGCCATACCTTATACAACCCAAATAAAGCCAATTAAAATCCTTGAACAAGCCTAGATCAGCCACTGAAGTTTTATACTGTCTTATTCGAAACCGTAGCTTGCACCAACCAATAGCTCCTTCGACCCTAGCCCATGGCCGACCCAACAAGACCCTAGCTGACCATCCTAGGACCATGACCAAATCCATGGGACCCTGCTGGATGAACTTAACAAGCTATACCCTTGCAGCCCTCAAACCGTGACTTAACCTTGCGCGCCTCATCAATATCGCGTTTCAGCCCTAGCCTTCGAACCAGCCCTCATGCGATCATCATAGGACTTTGAATAGCCTCTCTTAGGGCCCTTGAACATGTCCCTACAGCAGGTAAGAGCCGTGCCCTCTTAGGAAGCCAAGTTCTAAACCCTAATTCCATGCAAACCAAATTTTCGTTCATCATGTCACCCTATCTTTTCCATCCCTTAAACATGCATCTAAGGACTCTTAAACATGTGGAAAAACTTCCCTTCTAGTAACCCTACCATGGAAGCCCCTTTGTGCATTATAAGCAAGAGTTTTAAAAGATGAGAACTCTAGTTTTGTCAAACGATTTGCGATACGAGAAACGTTGATGGAGAGAATACCTTGCTGAATTCCTTCAAAACTTGCGTGAATTGCTCTCAAAAAACTTGTGATGTGTGTGTGTGCTGATGGAGAAACCCTATCTCTCTTGAAGAGTGGGCGTGAGTTTCGGGGTTTTTGGGCCTTGTTTGATATAAAATATTGATACAAGTTTAGGCCCATTAATTATAGTATAATAGGCTCATTAGGCTTATTAGATAGTAGTTAAAATATTTTGTTTAGGATACTTTTCAAAAATATTAATCGAGTTCCCAAAAAGTCCTTATTTTCGTCAAAATTGAATACCGATCTAAAATACGACTCAGCGCTTAAAAAAAACCTCAAAAAGTATCATTTTTGAAAGTACCATTTAAATATACCATATATTAAATAATAAAAAATAATTATTTTTCCCTTCGTGGTCCCCGGTCTCTGTTCCTCGATCGTGTCACGAATAGCCTTTAAAATACAGTTTTATGCATTCTAGTAGAAAACCATTTTTTACACGTGTAAACATGCCTACCATAATTACTTCATGCAATTAAAACAATTTAATTAGACATTTTTCATTTTTCCTAGATTTGCATGCAGTTGGATTACATTATCGAATTTTGGACCTCACATGAATAAAGACAAATTTTTTTGTATTGGTTACAAACCCGAGAATTCTAATGCAAAGCCTAACTATTTTGATAACAGATTCGGTTCAGTAATGAATAACTCTGTGAATAGTAAGTCCTACCGATACCATAACCACAAGCCTATTCAGAAGAGTTTACAAGTTGACCAGTGAAGATAGAAAAGGCAAACAACATGTTGTATTTAATTCACAAATAGCACTATACACACATGTTTATGCACAACCCTTTCAGAACAAACAAAGAGGCCGGTCTCTCAAACTGATCCAAGTGTGGATTTCTAAGGGACTAATGTCGTTTGGACCTAAGTAGGATTGGGTACTAGTGGAATTTTACTTGTGATTGTAGATTAAAGGAGAAGAATCACTAAATAAATCACTTTGTTACTTGGACAGTGGATGTTCAAGGCACATGATTGGTAAAACCCAACTGCTAACCCAACTGATCAAATATGAAGGTCCCAGAATCAATTTTGGTGGCAATGAAAATGGTAAAACCGTGGGTAAGAAATTACTCATGAAAGCATTATCATTAATGATGTTTTACTTGTTGAAAATTTGTGCTACAATTTAATTAATATCAGTCAACTCTGTGATAATGACTATTTGGTTGAATTTGATGAAAAAAATATTTGTTTGATTAAGGATTCCAACAACAAAACTCTACTATCAGGAATTAGAAATGACAAAACCTATAAGATTGACTAGGATAATAACTATATAGCCCCATCGACATGTTTTATGACTGTTAATCAGGATAACATCAGTTATGGAATAAAAGGCTAAATTGTTTTAATTTTAGATCTATCAACAACTTGCGTAAACTGAGTTTGGTCGAAGGCTTTCTTGGCTTAAGATTTTTTAAGAATCATGTCTATTATACAAGTTAGTTAGGTAAGAAGATGAGATCTAGTTTCAAAAACAAATCTAACAAACTAACGACTAGATGCTTAGAATTCTTGCACATGTGTTTATTTAGTCCAATTCCTATGACGAGCTTAGGAAGACTGGAATGTAATCTTGTTATTATTGATGATTTTTCTCGATTTACTCAGATTATATTTTTAAGTTGTAAAGATTGCACTAGTACCCAACTGATTAAATTCTTAAGTGCATTCAAAATGAGAAATCAGGTTAAATAATCAAGATCAGAAGTGATCGAGAAACTGAATTTATCAACAAAACTCTTGATTCCTATTTGTAAGAATATGGAATTTGTCATGAATACTCAGCTGCACGATTTCCTAAAAAAATGGAGTAGCCAAAATAAGGAACAGAACCTTGAAAAAAGCTGCTAGAACTATGCTTGCTGATTCAAGAATCTTAAAAAGATTTTGGGCAAAAGCTATCAACAATTCATACTACACTAAGAATAGAACAATGATCAATAAGAAATATGGTAAAACTCCATATGAGATATTGAACGAGAATATCCTAATCTATCATATTTTCACATTTTTGGATGCACATGTTACATGCATAATAATGGTGAAAATCATTTGACTATGTTGATGCTAAATCAAATGTAGGTATTTTTCTTGGATATTTTGTACTGAGTAAGACCTTTAAAGTTTTTAACAAAATAACTTTAAATGTTGAAGAAACTGTGCATGTTGTTTTTGATGAAAATAGAGTTGACAGACAAGCAAACCGACCCAACTGACATGATAAATTAGATTGAAGATATCAATCTTTTTTATGAGCAGACTGATCGTAACCAAGTCGATTTGAACCAAACTGAAGATATCAAAATTTTGAAAACCTGACTCATGATAGCCCAACTGAGGTAAATCAACTTGATCCTACTCCAAACAATATTAATAATAACCCTTGGGGTCCATGATACAGATGAAGTATGATGCATCCACCCTCACTGGTAATTGGAAACCCCTCTGCCCTGCTAATGACAATAAAACATATGTTAAATGATTTCTGACATGTTGCTTTTTATCTCACATTTGTAGCCTAAGAGAATTAATGACGCACTGAGGGACAAATAGTTGGATAGAAGCAATGCAAGAAGAACTAAATCAGTTTGACAAAAAAAAATTATGACATTTGGTTCCAAGAACAACACATCCGTCAGTCATCGAAATTCGATGGATATATAGAAACAAACAGAATGAAGATTGAATGAAGATGTGTCTGTGATAAGAAACAAGGCTAGATTAGTTACTCAAGGCATTAGACATGAAGAAGACATAGATTTTGATGTGACCTTTGCACCAATAGCAAGACTAGAAACAATCAGAATTTTTATTGCAAATGATGCCTACAAGAACTTCAAAGTTCACAAAATGTATATAAATAATGCATTTCTAAATGCTCAATTGCAAGAAAAAGTGTATGACACTTTATTACAATTTTTCTTGATCATGGTTTTACAACAGGTTCAATTGATAAGTCCTTATTCATTACAATAAAAAAAGATCATATATTGTCAGTTCATATTTATGTTGAATATATTATTTTTTGTTCCATTAATTCAAACACTACGAAAATTTTGCTAAAACAATGCAGGACAAATTCGAGATGATAATGATGGGAGAATTGGCATTCTTTCTTGGTATACAAATCAAACAATTAGACAATATAATTTCATTTGTCAGATTAATTACACCAAAGAATTTTTGAAACGATTTGGTATGGAAACATGTTCTGCTGCATCAACCCCCATGAGTGCATCAATTAAGTTTGATAAAGACGAAGGGAAAATATCAATTTAAGTAACAATGTATGGATTTGATAGGTTCACTATTGTATCTAACTTCCAGTCGACCTGATATAATGTTTATTGTATGTATGTGTGCTAGATTTTAGTTTGATCATAAACAGTCTCATTTCTTAGCCTCCAAACGTATCATAAAATATCTAAAGAGAACTAAAAATGTTGGATTATGGTATGCTAAGGATTCATCTTTCAATTTAGTTGGATTTTCTGATGCAGACTATGTAGGATATAAACTTGATCGAAAAAGTACCAGTGGATCTTGTCAGTTTTTTGGAGACAGGATTATTGCTTGGCTTCGAAAAAAGTAAACATCTATCACAATATCAACTGCAGAGGTTGAATACCTAGCCGATGGAAGTTGTTGTACCCAACTGCTATGAATTCAACAATAATTAAGAGACTAGGAGATCAATGCTCAAGAATCACTAATTTTCTGTGACAATACTAATGCAATTTCTATCACACACATTCCAGTTTTACACTATCAAACTAATCATATTGACACTCGTCGTCATTACATTCTGATCATGTGTTGAAGAAGGACATCAGACTTGAATATATCTCAACCGAGCAATAAGCTGCAGACATCTTCACAAAACCACTTGCAGAGAATAATTTTTCCTGCTTTAGAAATTTTTCAGGACTCATTGACTTATCTTAATTGTGTTATTATTTCACTTAGGGAAATTAAATCTCAAAGCCTTATTGATAAGAGAATAATCAGTTACTCTATGAGTCTTGCTAACTGTCAGTTTATTTATATAGTCATAACGACAGACGCACTCTTAGTCTAACTGATCTATCATATAATAATTATCTTTAACGACTTTTCTATTCCTCATTAAATATTTTCAGAGTGACCTAATTACTTGATTAAAAAATTGTTCATAAGCAGATTATCACATGTACTATATGTGAAATACAAAAGTTCACACAATATAACTACCAATTAATATCTTGCTCTTTCTTTGCCATTTTCAAACTCTCTTAAAATCTATTTGCATCTCTTGCGTTCTTTTCGACTTTCAAATCTCTAACTATTTTCTTTTGTCGAAGATTATATAACAAAATGGATACTTCTACTCCTGCTTAGTCATTTTTGTGACGCCCCGAGACCGAGACGTGGTACATCTGACGTCAATAATCACATGACTATTAACAAGATTCTTAGTAATCAAATTTCCAAAACCAGTTTATTTCATAAATTGAAACGTCTCACTCGTTTTTAAAAAATGCGGAATTTTTTTTTTAAAATCATACGTAAACATAAACGAGTATAAATCTTAAAATAATCGACGTATGAAAATATTATCTCCTCTCAATTTCATAAATCGTAATGCGGAAAACATGTGGTCCTCGGGTCATGTCACCGCACCAGGTCTGCCTACTCAGAGTTCGGCACCTCCAGTCTCCTCATCATTAAGCTCACCTGCATCACACACGCCTAGTGAGTCTAAAGACTCAACACACCTTCACCGTTAATAACAAGTACATATACATAGCACACAGCAGTGAAAAATATCATACTCAATATATCTTTCGTGAACTTAAAAGCATTCGTGTCTGCAGTAAAAATCATATATGTAAACGTGTCCTTTAAAAACATGGTAATAATCATAGCATGTCATCTCATGTCATCATATACGTATACGTGTCGTGTAAAATCATATCGTCTCAAAACATGTCATCTCATGTCATCATATACGTATACATGTCGTGTAAAATCATATCGTGTCAAAACATATCATCTCATGTCATCATATACGTATACGTGTTCTTTTTAATTGAATTCGGTTCATTAGTTGTGACTTTCGTATCAGCTCTATCGATGGATCCATCTACATGTAACCGTGGTACCCGACGGCGAGGGACAGCAGCGACAGCATTACCCGTCCACTGAGCCCGAGCCTCAGCTCATCATATCTCATATCATCGTATACATATACATCATCCGTCACAACCAAATCACATCCTTCAAAAATAGTATCATAATCATCACTTAATAAAAATATGCATATACGTAACTTTTTCCTTTAAACCAAGCATGCACCGTATTTATCATAATTGCGTAAAAATCATAAACATGATGATAAAATGTGCTCAGGGCTGTCAGGACCAAAATCTCACCCCAGGTGCAAAATGATCATTTTGCCCCTAGAAACCCAAAAATTACCATTTGTCCATAGACGTAAAATTTCACTTCTTTGACATTTTCTTAATTCCATTGACTCTAACACATCCCAAATAATTATTTAAGCTTACAAAAACTTTCCCATATTTTTATTTGGCTTAAATCTACGACTTTTAAATTAATTTTTAAATATAACCTATTAATGCTTTTTAATCCCGAATTAAAAAAAACCTTAGCATAAAATTCCCAAATTAAAAACTTAGTCTTCTAATAATTATTTCAGCTTAAATATAATTTCCCATAATTTTATTAAGCCTAAATCTAGGTGTTTCAATTTATCCTTTAAATTACGTTCCGTGCAGGTAATTAAATCCCGGATAATTCCAAAACTCATTATTTTGATCCAAAACTTACCAAACTTCTTAAAAATGTCCCAAAACATATTTAAAGCATTCCTAGACGTAAACTTAAGCCCATTTTACAAATTATCCAATTCATTTTAAATCTTGGATCGAGGTCCCGGTTTTAACCCGAATCGACTCGAAACTTAACCAAATAATTCCCAACTTTTTACCACACCTCATAAACTCTTAAAAGTCCTAAAACCCAACAATTCAGGCCCCTAAACCCATAAAACCAGTCCCCTACATTTGCTGGAAAGTTGCTGAAAAAATGCGACTTCCTTTTCCCAAACCCGAAATGACTTTACTCGCATCCTAGCGCTCCTAGGCTCGCACCAGCTCACGCTAGCCACGAACCAATCTACTAGCGACCAAGATCAGACCCTAATGGACCTACCAGAACCACACCACAAGCCCCAAGCACACCGCTGGCTGCTAAGAACCGAGACTCATCAAAAGACTCCTACCGCGGCTAACTCTCCTACCCGTGCTCGATCGGCTTCGTGGCTCATCCCAGCACTGGCCGAGCCTTTCCAGGCCGTGGTTCAGACCCCTCAGGGTCTGGTCCATGGCTTGGTATGGCTCCTGCAACGCTGGTCCTCCACCACTCCATCGATCTACCCTCTACGAACCCCAAAACCTCAAAAACGTGAACCACTCTTCCTCAACGCCGTGTGATCTCGTTTCCAGCCTATCATTTCTCTTCTTCTCGGTACTCACAGATCTCAACGCACCACATGACAGTCCCATTGCACAAACAGGAGCAAAAACCGTGAGTCACAATAAAGAATGCATGTATATGAACAAAAACCGAAAATCTTCCCTGTGCATGGATGGGTCGAAACTTCTATGCAAACAAACACCCAAATCCGAAAATAACTAGCATGTATGATGCAGAAATAAAAGTACATGCGTGCCTTTGAAGATTGAAGATCAAGAACGAAGCGAGGGAACCCGAGAGACAATTTTTTTCTTCCTTCCTTTGCACGTATGATTGAAAAACTAATGCCACCAGCTGGTTTTAATTCTGAAACTGATGGTAAGAGACTTTTGAATATGTATGTCGGCTGTTGGAAAGAGTTATAATGGTTGTAGGGTCAATGTGTAATATTTTAATAGTTATCTATTAGTTTAATGAGTCCTTAAATTTAAATTAAAAGGAATTAAAAGAGTTTTAAGTCCAATAAATATAAAATTAGGCTCATTAAAACCGAACATACTCCCGAAAAATATTTCGTGATGGAAAGATTTTGAAAATATTAACCGAACCCTTAAAAAGTCCCCCGATTCGATAAAATTTACGTACCGTTAAAAATTAAAATCATACGGGTAAAAATACCCAATAAATCCAATTTCCTGAAAAATACCTTTAAAACATCTTATATTAATTAATAAAAATGAATCATGTTATTAAAATAATTTTCCTGAAACTTATCCGGTCTCCGATCCTCGTTCGAGCGCGAAATGCAACTTAAAAATCTTTAATGCATGAGCTTTTAAAATTCCATGAATTAAATTCTATTATGCAATAATTAAGCATAAAATGCATAAAAATAATTAAACTCATAATTTATGAAATAAACCTACATTAATGCTTTAAAACAAATTAATAAAATACCAAAGAAATTTAATAAATTACATGCATGTGGTTTACATGAACCTTTAAATGATGGGGACGTTACATAAATCATATCAATGTCTTTACAAAACTTAAACGAATTACATATAAGTATAGTCATTCTAGAATTCTCTTTCTACTAGGATTTGGTGTTTTCCAATTGTAAAAACTCGTATGTTTTATTTTCAACTTTTGACTTCACATGATATAATTAAATAATCATTATTCCTTGAGAAATTTGACTAGATTTTCCATGTTTGTTAATAAAACATTTTAGGATTATTGATTCATCATATTTCCAATCAACGAACAGAAAAATCCGATGAGACGAGGGCACAAAACTCATTAATATAATTAAAAATAAAAATTTTGAAGATAAAAAATTCCACTGTTCAATTTGGTAGTTGCTTATTTTGGAACTTCTTCAAAAAAATTAGACACTTGCACTCTCCTCGTTTAATTAGCATCTAAGCCAACTTCCACAACTTACAAATATGGAAACTTATAAACTCTTTCATAAGAAAAATGTTTAATCTACATCAAACTTAATCATCAAATTCAACTCCTTTAATCTGACTATTCACATAATTCAGTATTTTTGCGAGTCTCAATGGTTTAGGGATACAAATAGATGTGGATTTACAACTTCATGTAATTCAGTACAATATTTATCCTTATTCGGGTTTATTTTAATTAGCCCAATTATTTTCATCAACTCGTTGATCAAGAATGTCAAAACTCAAATCTTATTGCACTCATCTGATCATGGTAAGAGCACTAAGTAGCATAGTCCCATGATCCGTAGGTATCATTGATATTGTCTGCAAAAACCAAAAACTTATAATTAGTGTGTAATACAGTCCTTTTATCTTAGATATCTCCATCAAATCTGCATCCATTTGTATATTGAGAGTCGTACATGAATTCGATAACGATATGATGTATTTTTGGGTGATTACAGTGTAATCTTGTGTGCAACAAAAACAACATTTTTCATTAAAGCACAACTCATATTCTGCCCAGATATTTCTTGCACTATTAACTCATTAGATCACATAGGATAATCATACCCGTAGGTGAGACGTGAATCCAAAACTATAATGCATCGGCTCTTGCTTATGTCAGAACAACACCCGACCTCGCCACATGATAACCCTCGTCTAGTCGGTAAATGAATAAAAGTACAGTGCTAGTACGTATAACCTCTATGTTATCCCGGATCAAAAGACTAATGGTGTATAATTATAATTGTGGGCTTAATCCACTCTATAACTGATAACCACTTAAAAAGTCTGAATGAGTGTTGTTCAATGCAATCATCATATGATCACACGTATGTATGTTTGAACATCTTCATGCTTATACAAATGAACATTGGCGTTAACAACATAAATACTAGTCTCGAGCTCGAACGACATTTATCTTTATTTTAGCCAGCTGAATCGACTAAAAACGAATTTAGAATATTAAACACAAATCTTAATGAATTCCATGGGTTGCAAGATAGATCTTATGGTACTATAGTATATTTAAGGACTTTATTTAACTTGCATAAATATACAGATAAATTAAATGTCACGGTTGGATAAAATTGTAAAATCTTACTACAAGTTGGCTCGCTAGATATCTACTCCTTCTTCCGAGCTTTCTGATGCATAAAAAACTTACCCCAAAGCGTAAAGGCCCTAATTTCAGTACCTAAATATGAAAAATCAAATGAATTCGATGGTAACGTAAAGAAGAAGAAAAAGATTAACATCTGTTGGCTCAACTCGGTGGTTTATTGGTGATTCTATACAGTTTCGTGGCACAGAGGACCACAGTGCTGAAAGATTTTATAAGCACCGTGATGGGGAACACCGGTCCTTCTGATATTGGAGAAGCTCTCCTAGACTGAATCCGCGAAGTCTAAGGCTTTGTTTCTTCAAGACTGGCATTACCTTCCGCGGTATGGCAAACTATAACCTTCACTTCCGAACAGGGACGGATCCAGGAATAAAAGCTGGGAGGGGCTTGAACTCAATATGATAAGTTATATATTATTTAAAAAAATTTACATTATATCGTTCAACGAAGTTGTGCCCTACGAGATTTTAAAACATAAAATTCATCAATAATAGAATTTACATCAATATGTTTAGCTAAATCTTGTTCAATATAGAGTGTCAAATAATCGGCAAGAAAGTCATCCTCCATTTTATTGCGAAGTGCCGTCTTCACATGCTTCATTGCTGAAAAATCCCGCTCAGTAGTGGCAGTAGACACAGGTAATGTCAAAACAAGATGAATCAATCTAGTCAATATAACATAAACACTTGACCGTCCACTCTCGGTCAATTGCTGACACAACTCAACAAGTGTAAAAACCTTTAAATTCTGCATCACATCAAGTTTATAATAATGTATCAATTCATACTCCAAAGCAACAATTTCTTGATCTGTGAAATCTCCAGGATAAAACTTCTTCGCAAGCTTGCAAATATCATCACTGTTAAATGAGTCAAATGAATTTTTAGGATCTAAAGCTGTACTAAGAGAAAGAAGTTCCACCGATGACTCATTGAACCGAGTATTTAACTCCATCAAAATGAAATCTATTGCTGCATTAAAAACATCAAAGTGGTAATGATGTTCTATTGTAGTTTGCCGACAGGAACGTCCAATCTTATATAGACAATCAAGGTCAGGCACATCAATTTCATTTCTTGAGCAAAAAACTTTAACTTCCTTGAAAAAATTCATTCCACCCACATTCTTTAAATTCTTGAAGACAAGTTTTGGTAGTAGTGAAAAATGTGATAGCAGTCAAAATGTCTTGAGATTTTCTTTGAAAATTTGACAAAGAGTATCTGTTGTTCTCATAATTTTATGCATTAAGTGCAAAATAAACACAAATTCAAAGCTTGCCATGTTTCTGTAAATCTCCCGAACTTCAGCCTTAACTCTTCCATTTGGAGAATAATCACTGAGAACTTCAAAAACTTTGCAAGTTGCAGTGTACATACCTATCAAGCTTTTTACCGAATCATAGTGAGAACTCCAACGAGTAACTTCTGCTCGTTGCAAATTACCAATCTGGTTTGCACCACTTCTAGAATCACGTTCTCCAATTGACAACATATACTCAATTTCATTTCTTTGTGCAGTATGTAATTCAGCAATGCGCTTAGTAAAAGAAGTGACATTATTAACAATATTGTCCAAATGAGAAAAGAATTCCCAAATAACACTAACATCCTTAGCTGCAGAAACCAATGTCAGTTGTAAACGATGTGCAAAACAGTAGACATAGTATGCATAGGGACAATCTTTGAGAAATAATGTTTGAATTCCATTCCACACTCCACGCATATTGCTAGCACCATCATATCCTTGGCCTCTGATTTTCTTAACATGGAGATCATGATGAACAAGAACATTTGATATCTCATTTTTCAAATTCATTGAGGTAGTGTCACTAACACTTTTGATGGCAAAAAATCTTTCTGTCAAAATCCCATGATTGTTCACAAACCTCAATATAATGGCCATTTGCTCTTGTTTAGATATATCTCAGGCTTCATCAACAAGAATACATAATTATTTATCTCCAACTTCTTCACGAACCATATGTCGTACTCTATTGGCCATAATATGTAAAATCTCTTTCTGAATTTCTGGAGCGATATATTGGGCATTTTTTGGAGCATTCTCAAGCACAACTTCATCAATTTCTATATTCATTTTTGCAAAAGCCTTCACCAATTCAAGAAAATTTCCACGATTAGATGAAGATAGAGATTCATCGTTACCTCTAAAAGCACAACCTTGAAATGCTAGCCAACGAACAGCTACAATTGAGGTGCTCAAACGCAGACGATTTTTCTCTTTTTCCTCTTTAGATTGTGCATGCATCACTTTATCAAAATGTTGTGAGGGCCTTATCAAATTTTCAGCCCTTCTCTCACACATAGTATGAGGTGAAGAAGCTGCAGAACCAATATGGGCAAGAAAAGCACATGTTTTTCCTTGGTTTACCCTTTTCCAATTTTCAAATCCTTCATTGACCAATGCCGAGATATTAGATGAATTAACATCATTCAGGAAAAGAAAACAATAGAAACAATATGCCTTATTTGTTGAAGGCGAATACTCCAACCAATAAAATTTCTGATACCATATTTTCTGAAAACGACGATTCTGGCTTCCAAATTTTGTACCTGGATACTCCAACATATCTGGTTAATAAGGCCTCATATTTAGATATGAACGTCTTATCTCATCTCGTATATTAACATGATATTCACATATCTGTTTTCTTTTTCCCGGATCTCGTTCAATAAAAGTAGACGAAGACTGATGATCGTCTCTAGGAGAGGAACATGAAGGAATTTGGATATTGGGAAATAGAAAACTTTCACTGGATTGATGTTGCATTGTAAGGACCGTAGGAATTGAAGTATCTTCACTAGCTTGACGATCTCTCTTCTTAAAGAAAGAGGATATCAATGTTTTTCCTTTCTTTGCAGCAGATTAATGTTCCATTTTGAAATAGTTCAAGTTATAATCCTAAACAAGAATAAAATAATTATTAAACAAATAAACAAGTAATAGTCAATCAACAACTCAACAACAAACAATCAAGAAACCACAAATCACACACAGAGAAGCTATAAAAAAGCAAAATAAAAAATGTATAGCAGATTCTTACCTGGATTGTTGCCTTGCCGAGGAGCAATTCGATTTCTTCGGGAGTCCGTAATTCTATTCTGTCGCTAAAGGGCTTGGGACTTGGGAGAGAAATTTTGTAGAATTGAGGTGGAGCGGATCAGAGGATATAGGTGAATTTGGTCTCATCCTTGTAAATGGACGGGACTTGATTGGACTAAGACATTGATGTACGACGGTTTTTGAAACAACCGTCGCTATTAGCAACGGTTGTTCAAAAAACAGTCGCTAATAGCGACTGTTATTAGCGACTGTTTGAATAAACCGTCGCTACTGTAATTAAAACCGTCGCTGATCCAAATCGGCGACGGTTTTACTAAAACTGTCGCAAATATTAGCAACGATTGTTGAAAAACCGTCGCTTAATTATTAAAAAATAAAAAAAAAAAGTGGGCTGGACTACAACCCAGTACATCCCTAGAATACATCCGTCTCTGCTTCCGAATAACACAAAGAATCTAGGTTTATGTGTTGGATAACTTTGAGAGTATTTGGTTTTAAAAACATTATGCTTAAAGAATTGTTTTTAAGTTTGCTTTTTTAAGTAAATTTTTTTTAGTAGTTTTGTGTTTGATATATAGATTAAAAAACACTTTTATTTAGTGTGACTTATTTAAAAATCACTTAAAAGCTATAAATTTTGGTTTTTGAAACAGGTTTATTTTAGTTTAATTAAGTAGTTTTAAAGTACTACAATACTTACACACACATATCAAAATATATAAAAAAAAAAATTTAAAAATATATTATTAAGAAAAAAGCTATTAAATCCAAACGGACTCTTTGAAGCCCAAAATCCATTGGTTCTTTTCCTTCTCCTCAACACTTTGAAGCCCAAAATCTCATCAACGGGATTGAGAACCAATGTCACAAACTCGCATTGGTTATTTTTTCCAATTAATTAAAAATTCAAAAAATACAAGCCAATAGAAAACCGTTGTCCTATAAAATAAATGATCACATATAATGATTTACAAAAATCGATGTCTTTAATATTTGTCTTTAATAAAAAAAAACATTAAAGACATCGATTTTTAAAATCTAATGTCTTTGACAGGAGAAAAGAGTGGGTCTCATGTGAGATCGTCTCACGAATCTTAATCTGTGAGACGGGTCAACCCTACCCATATTCACAATAAAAAGTAATATTTTTAGCATAAACAGTAATGTTTTTTCATGGATGACCCAAATAAGAGATCCGTCTCACAAATACGACCTATGAGACCGTCTCACACAAGTTTTTGCCGGGGCAAAATAAATAGACAAGGGTTTTTGAGAAACTGATGTCTTTGTTAAAACAAATTCTTAAAACAACCGTTTAATAATTAAACCATTGTCTTTTATATATACTATTTATTATTATTTTTCTTTGTATTGATGTTTTGTGGTGTTTTGCTGGAGTGTTTGTGTGTCAAGAAATATAGTGGTTTTTCAAGGAAACTTACAACCTTCGAGTGATGTGGTTGTGGCAAGAGCAGGTTGATCGGTTTTTAACTTTTTTTTACTGCCGCGTGCTACACATCCAGCCACCAGATTAGATTTGATCATTCGAAAGTGTCTGCCACCTCATGCAGGCTTCATAAAGAAAAATGTGGATGCTTCCTCCAAAGAATCCAAGGATTACTTCAATGTGGATTTGTTTTGTAATGCACATGGGCTGTTCCCGGTTGGGCTTGAGTCCCCTCACGGTTATCCCATTACCCATTACTCATAGAACTTCTCCAGCCCAGGCACTGGAGCTTTTACCTCCTCAGGATTAGAACCCAAGACCTCCTGGACTTATATAGATCTTGGCAGCAATCCTGGTACCAGTTGAGCTAGTAGATCAACTGGTACCAGGATTGCTGCCAAGATCTATATAAGTCCAGGAGGTCTTGGGTTCTAATCCTGGGGAGGTAAAAGCTCCAGGGTTCTAATGCTGGGAAGGCAAAAGCTCCAGTGCCTGGGCTGGAGAAGTTCTATGAGTAATGGGTAATGGGATAACCGTGAGGGGACTCAAGCCCAACCGAGAACAACCCATGTGCATTACAAAAAAAAGGCTCAAAACAAATTCCAGGCATGTATATGTTGTTTCTTTGCTCTTCAATCAAGTCATATTAGATATTTGAAACCATAATATATTCATGATATAAGCAGCAACTCGAAATTTGACAGCAAACATTCTGAAAATTCTGCACGCCTTCACGGCCCTTTGTGTTCAGCTTTACGGTTGAGTTGTTTTGATGAATCCAGGTGGTTGCTTCGGTTCCAGGCACACATGGCTACTTCTAGGCATGAATTAGAGTGTGTTAAGGTGTTGTTGGTTCACTTGTTTCAGTCCATACACTCAGCAATAAAGATAGGACAGCAACAATTCCATGAGTACAGATTTTGTGCACGTTTTCTGTCTTTGAGTTGTTTAAAGGGGGTGTTCGAATCCTGGCTGTCCTAGGGGCTGTAGCTATCGTTAGATCCCTACCTTAACATGTCTAGGACATGAACAAATTATCCTTTCAATGTTTGGTTCACGGCTGCACCAGATTTTTTTTAATTACATAGCAAATGTCCCTCGGTTTTGAAATTTTGAAATCTGTAGGAGTGAGCTTCGGTTTTGGAGTGTTGTGTGGTTTGTGGTTGGCTTCTAGCCCATAGCCATGGTTCATACAATACTCCATCATGTCTAGATCGAGCCATGGTCAATCAAATGGCCACTGGAACGGCACAAGACAATAGAACAATTCGTTACATTTCATTGCACAGGATTGAGTCTCGGTTGGTATGTTTCTGTTGTCCTAGGTGTTGGCTTGGGACATGGTTGGATTTTAGCCCTTAGCCATGGTCCAAGCCATGCCTTAGGATGTTGGTAAGAGTCCTTGGGAGGTGGTTCAAGCCATTGGTCAATAAATTTCAGAGTTTACACCACAAACACACAAGTTACCACTGCTGGTTTTTTTTTTACAGCAACTTTCATTTCGGTTTTGAGGTTGGTTTGAGTTCTTGGTTGGCTTTTAGCCCATGGCCTTGGACTGGACAGTACCTCAATGAGTTAGGAAAGTCATGTTTTTGGCCGTTCGTGATTTGGTCGAGTTTAGAGGTCGTACGAGAATTTACGGTGAAAGGTGCCAAAATGACTCTCGAAAGAGTATTTTATGTTTTTGGATTCCTTTCACCCATTTTTGTGTTTTACAGTTATTATGCATATTTTTCAGTATGTTTGGGGTATTTTAATCATGGTTAAACGTCGGTTTAATGTTGGTTCGGGTTGGTACGATACCATGATTAGAAATCAAGTTGTTGGTCCGAATAGTCTCGTTTTTGGTTCTATTGCTAAAATTTTGTCAAATTAAGATTTATTGCATGTGTCACATATTAGTAGTAAGTCGCAGCAAGCCTGGGAACGATCCAACTCATCCGGTAAAAATAAGATAATAATTATATTACGTGCATACAAATATAAAATGTTTATTTTTTCAGATATATGCTATATGTCTTGTGGCCACCTTATGCTTATGGGTTTGGAAGTCGGTAGGCGCAACCGAGGACCTCTCCGCCCGGTGACCTACGACCGGTTTATGATTATGTATGGGTACGGACATCCAGTCCAAGGGCTGTGATTGATCTCTACCGCCCAATATACTGTGGTTTAGTCTGATCAGGCGCTTACGTTATGTTATGGGCCACTTGCTTAGAAACATTATCTCTACCAGAAAATTATGATATCTTATGACAGAGCTCTATTAAGCAAAGCTTTTACGGATGATTTTTAGATATGCACGTAGTTATAATTATTCACGTTATGATTTACCATGCACTTTACGATACGTTATTTTTACGTTGCATGCGATTTTATGATATACATTACTTGTTATTCACGATATATACATGTTGAGTCTTTAGACTCACTAGACTTGATTGTTGTAGGTATTGACGAGGTCGAAACCGCGGGCGGAGACCAGTGAGCGATCTTGGGACAACAGTAGTAAACCCGAGGACCTTATGATTTAATTTACGCACCTTTTATTATGCAAACCCAGTTTTAATATGTTGGATTATTTTAAATTGATGTTTACGTTGGATTATTTTAAATTGTTGGTTGAACATATTATTCGCTTTCGTTGTTATTTTAAAGTTAATAATTATTTACATGCTTATTTTAATTAAATGAGATAAAATAATTATTTATTTAGAAAAATTTTAATAATTCCGTAAAATTATGAATACGAAATACGGGCCTTTACATGTTTTCATGGCTGTTTGAAAATGTTTATCCGAATGTTTCTTCCATCACCTCGCGGAAATGATGGCAATCCAGTAAGGCCTTTCACTCGTAACTCACGTTGGATGGACTCGTTGGTTGATTGAATCAGATGCCCTTGTTGTGGTTCGAGTAATTCCTTCACCATCACCTTTCATGTTAGACTATTTTATTAAAGTACTTTTAATAATATTTAATTGTGGTCAATATTTTAATCAAGATAAATGTGAGAGACGTCAAGATAAATAAGAATATTATCAGGATTAAAATAAAAAATATCTTAAAATAAATATACGATTGCATAAAGGTTTTGAAGATCTATGTTCTTTTGTGTTCATAAGTTTTCTCTCTCTCCCGTTCTTATCTCAAATTCAATATTAATGGCTAGATGTTAGAATTCGTTCAAGTTTATATTTATACATATCAATATTTATGTGTTATGTTAGTGCGTATGTAAATCAAATTTAGTTCAATATATATAAGGTTAAATGTTTCTAATAATTGGTATCGGAGCGGTTTTGTCTCCAATCAGTTAACTTTTATTATTGAGAATTTCAAATTTTAAAATTGGTTGATAGAAAAATTATTAATTTGAGAATTTTATTCTCAATTTTAAGTTTAAGTTATTTTCAAATTAAGAATTTTGGAATTTTGATTTATAGTTATATTGTATTGTTAATTTATGTGAATTATGAAAATTCTAAATTTTGTTTTAAAAATATTGGCATTCCAAGATTATGATATTACCTTATTTTGAGTTTATTTTCATGAAATATATGAAACAAAAATTATGTGTAATTATTGTTTGGTTATTATGAAATTTTAACATTATGATTGTCATAATCATGCATGCAAATAAAATTTAAGAATGCATATTGAGATTCACTTCTTGTTCATACTAAATTATTTATTTTGTTTTCCTATAAATTTATATGTACAAATTAAGTTAAATTGTGAATAATAAGCTTACCAAATAAATAAAATTTTGGCTTATAAAGATTTATAATATGGATAATTAAGTAATTAATAATTATGAAATACTCATGTAAACATAACACGGGGAGTTATTCATAGACAAGTTAAATTGTCTTGAATTGTCACTTGTCTCCATGAGGAACGTTGATTTGTCTAGGAATTAGGTACTTAAAGTGTCTTAACCTTATCTATCTTTCCTGTGAGCACTCTTGGAAGTTTATTGTGTTATTAAATAATTATTATATAAAGAATTAAGTAATGTCAAAATTATATCAAGTTAACCCGTAAAATTTTAATTAATTAAGATTGGTCACACAACTCTTAATTATGCAAATTATATATTAAGTGGTTGAGAATCATATTAATGACATATGATGGTAAATTATTAAGAGCGTAAATATTTATAGGTTTTTAATTTTATGTCTTAATGAATCCTATAATTTTAATTTATTAAAGAATAATCACAACATCTTTAATTGAATTAAAATTGCACATTAACTTTTTAATCATGTTTAGTTGTAAAAGACTAAAAATTATTTATCATTTTGGTAATAATTGGAGATAAATAATTATGAAGAATAATATTTTAAGCATAAAGAATTAAGTCAAAAACTTGTGTGAGACGGTCTCATAGGTCGTATTTTGTGAGACGGGTTTCTTGTTTGAGTCATCCATTAAAAAGTATTACTTTTTATGCTAAGAGTATTACTTTTTATTTTGAATATCGGTAGAGTTGACCCGTCTCACAGATAAATATTCGTGAGACCGTCTCACAAGAGACCTACTCAAGAATTAAATATCCTGGTGATTCATATGATTTTAATTAATTGAAGAATTGCCAAAACATTTTCGAATGAACTAAAATTATAAATAACTTATTATAAATCACATTTGGTCATAAGATATATAAATTATAATTAATTATATTTAAATAGTAAAATTTATCCCATAGAAAATTTTATTGTGCTAAATATAATTAATTAAGATATGATATTGAATTATTTTCTAATTTAACCACATAGATTAATAATGGATATAATTCAATAGTTACATCATTAAATTATACGAATATACTTGAATTAAAAATTCATCCAAATAGCACTTTTTATGTCAGTAATTCATATTTATAACATGGTTTACATAGGTAAAACATGAAATAAGATTTATTGATTAATTTGTACCTTAGCATGTATTTTATTTATTATGCGGTGTTTTTCAAGTTAGTTACTCTAATATTAATTGTGAAATTTCCAAAATTCAAGATTTTAATTATAAGGTACAGAAAAAGAATATTATTTTCTATTAGGAAATTTCAACCACATATCATTTAAAAATCAGTTATTAACTTATTAATGTGATGATCTTTATGAAAAGTGAAAGATATTTAATAGTTTCTTATGTAGTTTCATTAAGGTAAATATTTCTGCTGAAATCACAGGTTTAATAAAACAGTATGTTAGTGTCCACACAATCACAAACACCATAATTATATATTTTTCTTTTTTTAAAATCTCAACAATATTCGAGTTCACGACCAGGTCATCCACATAACGATATATAACAACTCGATCTAAAACTATTGAGGTTTAGATCTTTGAAATATTTGTGGTTTACGATATTTTGAATGCTCTCGCTCAACATTATTACACATTTAAAATCTTCTAAAACAAACATAATTTTAAATGGTAAATAAATGAGATTTTGACCATATGTGCTTAAGAAGATGGTGGACTTCTGTGCAAGAGAAATAATATGTAAACATGACTACTCAACTCTTATTAATTATGATCCAATATGGTTAATATTAGCTATAACATTTGGTGGATTAATTATGATTTATATTCTATTTTATCAATATCGGGCAAAGATTACAATACTCAAAGAATCCATTAGGAAGTGATTCATACATCATCTAGTCAGTGAATTAGATGATCTCATTTGTGGAGGCTATTGAGATTTGCATTGTGCTTTTATATTTGTAGTTGAAAAAAATATTTTGTTCCAAATTTCTCTAGAATTTTATTTGTGTTTCAAGACTATCACATAGATATTGTTTATTTTTCATATTTATCATTTATTTTATCGTATAAATTTGATATTTTTGAAGCGTTATTTTTGTTGGAACATTTCATGCTCGCAATCTTAATTTTGATGTTAACAAAACTTGTTTGTTTGTTTGTAATAATCTACCTTAGTGCGCAGATAGCTGAAACTGAAATAATCAGTTACAAGCCAAAACTGAAGCTGTCGAAGACGCCAACGCATCAACTGATCAACCAAACTGAACTAGTTCCACTGATGTATCGTATATGAGTTCAACTGAATGTTCAGCTGATAGGTGGTTCAGCAGGAGAACCTAGAAGCCTGGCCAGCCGAAGTAGTGTTCAACTAATGAAGAGCCTAACAGACCAGTTCAAATGAACAAGAGTGAAATCAGTTCAAATGATGAGCCAACTGATTTCACCAGCCCAACTATAGGCCAGTTCAACTGACCAGTTCAGAACATCCGTTAGGAGCAATCAGTTGCAGGTCAAGACAAGCTGATATAAGTGGAATCCAGCTGTGCACAAAGATACAAAACAATTGTCTAATAAAAGGACAATAATGAACGTTGCATCAGAACTTAAAGACAAAGCGTTCCAGAAAGAACAAGACAAATTTTGAGGAACAAATTCAAACTGCAACGGATACAATAATTGAGTCACATTATACGATCAAACTTCACGCCTGTAAGTAGAGGGTGAAGATCAGTGAAGAAACATAAAACAAAAGAGAGAAAAGAAAAGAGCACGCTTCAAAGTCATATCAGCTTAAGAAAGAAGCATTCAGCCCAGTCGAGGGAACACTTAAACGTGTTATCAGCTTTAGATTAGAAGCATATTTCCCTCAGTGTGTGAGAACACTTTTGGGTATTTTCAGAAATCAGTTCACACACACACTCCATCACCCAAAATACTATCTTGCACAAAGACGTTAAACTTGTGTATGTAGTCATTCTCACATAGACATTAAACAAGTGTTGACTGGAAGGTGCTGCCTTCAGTCTAGTCTAGGAGTTCAGTTAGGCAGTGGGTAAGTCCTAAGCTGGGTAGATTTGTACAAGTATTTGTATCGATCAAAGTCTTCTAGTGAATCCTACCCGAGGTGGTAGAAGGGGGGTGATGTAGGAGCCGTTGAAGTTTCCGAACATCCATAAACATATCTTGCGTATTTAACTGTTTAACTATTGTTCTCAAACTGATTTAACCAGTTAGAGCATCCGTTGGTTCAATTCTCACCATAATTGAACTAATGAATGCAAAAAACTAATATAGCCTTTGGTTATTCAGTTACACAAGATATAAAAATATATCCGTGTTTCTTAATGAAGGATTATTTCAAGTGTTTTCCGCTTGGTTCTATACCAAAATTGACTCATTCATCGGTGTATACATTCTTAGAATACGAGCTATTGCATCTCTTGGAGAATATTTTGTTTGAAGTATCTCAAGGTGCTCTGCAAACGATACTTCAACTTTGTCTGATGGTATTTTCGCATTAATTTACAAAAATATATTCATTATTACATGTTCAAGAAAATACTTGTATTAAGAAAAGTGTTATAAATTAATATTACTCTATTATTTGACATCTTTGGTTTTGACTAGTTTTGACACTTATTGGACTACATTAAAATTGTAAGTGGTCCAATATGTTAAATAAAGATACTAAGAGAGATTAATTAAACATATTAAAGATTATTCATACGATTATTTACGGAATTATATGATCATAAATATTTTATTACATTTATTTATGATTATGCACGACATACATATTTCTACTCATAATAACTATGAATTGTTGGATGTTTGACAAAAATATATAAGGTGGATGTACGTAAATGATGTGAGATGAGATAGAGAAAAAAAACTCTGGTAGATACATTAAGGATGGACATTGTGTGGAGTGTGATTAACCGCTCCAAACTTTTTAATTTCTTGTGAACTGAAAATCTTAGGATAATTGTGAATATGTTAAATCATATTCCAATTGAGGTTGTCCATAAGACGGAATTTGAATTATGAAAAGGTTGGAAACCGAATTCGGGATATATACACGTTTGACTATGCTTTTCTAATGTAAGAGTTGATAATCTACAAGATAACAAGTTAAACCCGATGAACATTAATTGGTATTTCATTGGATATTCCAAAAGGTCTAAAGGAATATATATTTTTTACTATCCATCACAAATCATAAAGGTTGTGAAAATCAAGAAAAGCGAAATTTCTTGACAATGACTTGATTAGTAAGAGTGATCAAATTCAGAATATTGATCATTATGATATTCATTCATCAATACAAGTTATATATTGATTGTTATTCACAATATCCTTCAAGTTAAAAAGTGTGTTGTGGCATACAAATTCCATGAATTATTGATCTTGATCATGTAGATCTTAATACTCGTCAAGATATTGAGCATTCGGTTAATAGCTTCACTAGAAAGTTTTGATGCAACATTAAAAATATTTAATGGAATTAAGATATCAACAATTTCAAGTGATTATATTGTGAATCTTGAATTCGTCATTTATTCTGGAGCCGAAAATGATCCTGATATGTTTTTACAAACCTTGAGCTGTAAGAAATCTAATTAATTTCTAGTATAATGTCATGAAAGCTAAGGAATTCTATAGCGATAATGGAGTCTAAAAGTTGGTTCAGTCGCCATTTGTTGTAAAAAATTCTTTTAGATTGATAAAGTTTCATTAGGAAACATTGAACAATATAAGGATATATTCGTTGCTAAAATATCCATTCAAGACAAGATAATTAACTACAAGAAAATATTTTTTTATGTATTTAAGAAAATTTTGTACACGTGGCCATGACATTAATAGCCTATTTGATTTAGATTTGCATTACAGGGATGTGGAAACAATATTTTTTAATTGTGATATAGAGTAAGAATGTTATATGAAATAACATTAAGGATTTTTCTATGGTGATGTGTGTGTGTCTATATATATATGTGTATATATATATATATATATATATATATATATATATATATATATATATATATATATATATATATGTATGTATGTATGTTAAGAAGTTTCATTTTTGGAATTAAAATTGTGAATTTTATGTTTAAGGCATCAAGACTATACTACAACAATTCAATTGTAGTATTTATTACTAAAGCGGCAGTCGAATTAAGTATGTCGACATAAACTATTATAGCAGTTGGACAACGTGTCAAGAAAAATAAAGTGGTCATTGAACACATGAGCACCGAATTGATGATTAATCTTCTATTTAAAGACATGCAATTTAAGATGTTTAACGATCATGTGGTAATTAATGATTGACTTGGTTCTTAAAATATTTTTGGTATATACATTTGGTTTTGATCATGAAACTCATTTAACTATGATAATTCTCGTATTGAGTTATCTACATATTTAGGAATGTAAACGATCCAAACCAAGCCGAACAGTATCAGGCTTGAGCTTGGCTCGTTTAAGATTAATTCAAGCTTAAGCTCGAGCTCGAGCTTGATTCAAGCTTTTATAATCTGGCTTGAGTTTGGCTCGTTTAAGATTGATAGAGCTCGAGCTCAAGCTCGAGCTTTATTCGAGCTTTTATCATCAGGCTAGAATTCGACTTGTCTTGAAATTACTAAGCTTGTGAAAAGCTCAAGTTCGACTCGTTAAAAGCTCGTTTATCATGTTAATCAAGCCGGGCTCGAGCTTTGTTTATTAATAACTCGTTTATCATATTTAACAAGTCTGACTTGAGTTCGGCTCGTTTTCGAGCTCGTAAAACATACAATTGAGCTCGAATTCGAGCTTGTTAAAATTAAATATATATATGAACTAATTTTATATTAGACATAAAAGTTTAACTTTTATTAGTACTAATATTTTTATTTGTCAACTCAACAAATGAGTCAAGCTCGAGCTTACGAGCCACCTAAATGAGCCGAGTTCGAGCTCGCGAGCCTATTAACAAACATGTTTGCGAGCTCACGAGCCGAATACGCTTAGGCTTGAGCTTGGTTTGATTAAGTTGTCGAGCTCAAAATCGAGCTTGAGCTTGGTTTGATATTATTAACAAACGAACTCAAACAAGCTTTTTATCGAGCCGAACTCCGAATAGCTCGCGAACGGTTTGGTGTGTTTACATCCCTATACATAATCAGTTATCTTGAAAAAGTAGTAATTAAGTTATACATATTATAAAGAATTGGTTTTATTCATTAAGTTATATTAAAGAATATGATACATGTAATATATGAAAAACAAAATTCAGTATGAGAACACATATTGCCATTATCTGTGTATTTGTTTCTTAACTGTAGATGATGATTGATTTTTTGATTATTCAGTAATTTGAAATATGTAGAAAAAGTGCAAGAATGTTATATTACTTTATTAAAGTACTTGAAATAATTTAATTGTGGTCAACATATTTAATGAGATAAATATGGGGAGACATATCATAATTAAAAGAAGATAAATCAAGAATATTATATGGGTTAAGATGATGAATTTCTTAAGATAAATACACAATATTATCTGGATTAAGATGATAAATATTTTAACATTTGATTTATCTTATGTGGATATATATCATAAAGATAAGCCACGTTCAATTTAAACATACTTGATGATAGCAAGAATTATCTATAAATAGTGGCATATATACAAGCTAGTGTTTTTAAATCTATGCAGTTATTCAGAAAAACATCATTTATATAACTGCATAAAGGTTTAAAAGATATATGTTATCTCGTGTTCGTAGGATCTCTCCAACTTCTGTCTCAAATTTAACATTAATGGCCAGAGATTAGAATTTGTTAATGTTTATATTTCTGCATGTCGATCTTTACATATTATGTTTGTATGTATGTAGATTAAATTTAGTGAAATGTTTGTATGTATGTATATTAAATTTAGTTCACTATCATGTTAAATATTTCTAACGCATTTGCCATTGATGAACCATTAGAATATGAACTTCGTCGTCCCTCTTCTATCCAGCGACTACGACTACGACTACGACTACGACTACTATTTCTCATTGCCCATGACTCGCCAACCATGCAGCTCATGTACTTGCTGGCACAAGCTTTACACATTGATATGATTTTAAATTCCAAGATTACGTTCCTTTATTTTTTAATAAATTGTACGAACTGAAATATTATCCGTCAATATTATTTAGCTTTATCATTTAAAAAAAATACATATATATACACACAAAATTATATAAATAATAAATAATATTATATATAATACAAAAACAATGTCGGTTCAATTTATAAAGATACTTTTTTCTGAAACGCATGCTTCGTTTGTTGTGCCCGTAAAGTAGTTAATGCGTTGTTATTCCATTAATGTAAGTGGCGCACTATTGTGTATATACACCACAAAAAGCATAAGAAGCGCAGGGAATGTCATTATAAATAGTAGCTTTCTTATCGATCTGGTTCATACCTGAACTGAAAGTAATATTTTCTATAGGTTGAGTCGTGTCGGGTCAGAAATCTATACCACAAAGTTGATCCGTGAGACATTCTCTCAAAAGTTTTTGTATTTTATAAACTATCGGCAAAATAACAAACTTAATATATAAGTTCAAATAGTTTACAAATCATGTGTTTAAAAAAGTTTACATTTGCCTCATTTGTATGAGATTTTACATCTAATTTTTATAAACACGGTTTTGAACATTTACTTCTCGTTCATCCAATACTGAATTTGAGATAGTAAACATGATATGATATCCAGCTGGCCACCATCTCAAAAGACTTGTCTATGGAGTGGTGTAACATCTTGAATTTATAAGTCACTTTTTATTAGCTTAACATATCAATGTGAGACAATTGTAACACTTTGATACGCTACGCATAAAAGCAATTCAGATTATTTTCCCGGAATGGGTGTTATAACTACCATTCTTACCATATTTTTCATGTGCATGCAATTCCTATCCATAATTCATTGTATTATAACTGTATTTTTTGTCATTTATGTTTGCTTCATTGCGATAATAATTCTTTATGTTGTCAAATTTAAATTTTAGTTTTCTACTTTTTAATTATTGACAATTATAATCATTTTTCAGTAAAAAAAATATTGATGTAATATTACGTATGTTAACATCACATCAGTGCAATATTAATGACACTTCAACATCATGTGGAAAAAACTAAAATTGCGAGAAAATTTGATCAATCATGAAATTTGATTAAATAGAGAACAAAATCGAAAAATAAACAAATATATAGAACAAAAAATACGAATTTCTCAAATATATATTTTGCTATGTAAGGAAAAAAATAATTCAAATGCAAAATCCACTATACTAGCTCGTGTAATTTGTTTGATATTATTTTTCAAAAATTATTATTTTAATTCTATAATGTTAAATATTTTTATAAATTGGGTATTTCTTGTCAAATTTGTGAACATATTGCCCTAAATAAAAAGAGTAGGTATCTTGTGAGACGCTCTCATGAATATTTATATGTGAGATGGGTCAACCCTATCGATATTCACAATAAAATGCAATACTTTAGCATAAAAAGTTATATTTTTTCATTGATTACCCAAATAAAATATCCGTCACAAAATATGACCCGAGAGACCGTCTCACAGAAGTTTTTGCCAAACTATAATTAAAATAATCTTAACTTTATTTATAACTTCAACTATGGTTTTGACAATAAATAATAAAGATCACAATAATAATCAAGTGTTAATTCGAAGAAAATTCAATGATAGACAAATTCTAAAAGTTCGATTTCACTCGACCGACAACTATATATGTTCCATTCCTTTCAACTTCTATATCATAACTCTTCTAGTTTACTAGAAAAAAATTCTTAATGTTTTATATCTTTCTCAAATGATAAATAAAGATTATTATCAAACTATTGAATTCAGTATTTCTACCAAAAGTCAAACATCAAATAATGAAATTACACAACAATTATTTTCTTGGCTTCTGTTGGGAGCAATAATCATCCCTGTTTAAAGAGCGATCGAACCGTGATACTTGAGCTGCTGTGCGGTTTAAAAGATTTGAGTTGCACCATTACTACTAGCTATAGCTTTTGGTAAAACGGTAAGCGCTTGATTCTACAATTGGTATCAGAGTCAAGGTTACGGGTTCGATTCTCATTGATTAGAAGAAGTGCAATTATTTGGAGGGAGATTGTTGGGAGCAATAATTGTCTCTGTTTGAAGAGCGATCGAACCGTGGTGTTTGAGCTACTATGCGGTTTAAAAAATTTGAGTTGCACCATTACTACTAGCTATAGCTTTTGTAAAGCAGTAAGCACTGCACCATTACTACTAGCTATAAATTTTGGTAAAGCGGTAAGCATTCGGTCCTACAGCTTCAATGGAATTACAGGTCTTTCGAACTCTACAAACACCCACGATGTATTTTCTTACCATCCTTTTCAAAATCTTATCTTAATGTGATAGATTCTATATATTAAATCATTTAATCTATAGTTAGAAAATTGAAAGAATTAAACCATAATAACACAAATAAAATGGGGAAGAATTCAAATATATGACATAGTCTCAATTCAAGCTACATCATTTTTCTAAACAACTAAATTAGTTCATGAAGAATTAAAGAAAATAACAATCCATGTTCTTCCGCAAAATCATCAAACTAAAAATATAATCTAAGAAAGAGAAGAAATAAGAATGGAGATTAAAGATACTTCTCCGTAGTAGATGTTGGCTTCTCCATATTCGCACCGAGATCTCTTGCTTTCAGATGCTCTCTAGCGTCCTTCAGCCATCCTCCTCTGAAAGCTCGTGTAAAAGTCCCTCAAAATATGTTAAGAGTCCTCTTTTAAAACCTAGTTTCCAAAGTTTCCTTGGTGTGCACAACGAGTAGCATTGGTACACTCGTTCTGTTTTATTTTATTTTTCTGAATTTGCTGTCTATATAGCTGCTGATACGAAATTCAATTTTTCACACGACAGCGCGGGTAAACTGTCTTGTTAGCGCAGGTGCACTATGCATGAATTCTGAAATTTCTTCTTTCATGTTTCTTTCGTGCTTTCTCCTTCCGTCTTTTCTCTCATTCTAGGCTATTAAAATCATAAAAATGATTATTACCTAAATTCCTGCAAACGACACAAACAAACAACAAAACACATTATACCACTCAAGAACAGGAGTTGAACACAAAATCTAAGCGCAAAAATTGCACTTATCAATTTTATAACAAGTTATTAAATATTTGGCAAAAACTTGTGTGAGACGGTCTCACGGGTCGTATTTTGTTAGCCGGATCATTTATTTGGGTCATCCATGAAAAAATATTACTTTTTATGCTAAAAGTATTACTTTTTATCGTGAATATCGATAGGATTGAAGCGTCTCACAGATAAAGATTCGTGAGACAGTCTCACAAGAGATCTACTCTTATAGTATTTAGTGTAGTTTTTGAATTATTCATTTTTTGTGGGACAATATCAGTACTCAATTATATATTAAAACTTAACATTGTACATTAGCGAAAAGAAATCACGCTACAAGATTTTGGCACCATTATCAGGGCATGAATTATTTGAATTACGCTAATATTGTTACCGATTAGTATTGATTTTAATTTAGAGAATATTTTTTTATTTTAGTTTAGTTTTATTTATCTGTGTGTGCAGTTAATGCGAAAATCTAAAAGTCTCAACTCGTTTCTCCGTCCTTGATATTGAAAAGACTGCAAAGGCACAAAGAAAAAGAAGAAAAGAAGAATTGAAGAAAATCAATGTAAACAGATAAAATGACAAATGGTCTGGTTCCAACCAGGGTTCATTTCAAGCTAGTGACAAACAATAATTATTTTGAGTTTCATCAGACGATCAATGCCAACAAATTTGAACTGAAACAGACCTTAGCTATAAAATTGGTATAGGGGTGCAGCTTCAATGGATCCCAATTTATATATGCGAATTTTCTGAAGAATCTACAATGTGAAAAGATAAATAGTTTTACTGAGGACATCATCACACTATGGTTGTTCATATTCTTTATTAGGACGCAGGAAGTTGTCTAAAGTCACTACCATTAGGTAGTATCATGAGATGGATGGACATGGTCTCTAAATTTCTAACTAAATATTTTTCATCGGCCAACTGAAGATCGATGTCACGAAATTCAAGCAACAAGACTTGGAGCAGCTCTATGAGGCTTGGGAGTAATATAAATAATTGCTTCAGAGACTCCCAAACAATAATTTCGAAGATTGGGTTCAGATTGAGTTGTTCTATAATGGTTCGAATGGACCAACAAGAATGTATGTGGATGTTGTAGATAAAGGAAGCGTACCTGCCAAATTAACTAAGGATGTGTATGAGATGCTAGAGCGGATGACTATCTGTTAAGATTTGGACATGTGTTTTTTGACCAAAATTGTAGGCAAGAAAATTGTGCTTATGCTCACATTGCCATCCAATGCGAACGTCCGCACTACCGTCCAAATGGTAGCTAGCAAAGTTTGAATTTACATCTAGCTTTCACATTTGAAAAGTTTGCTATATATAGAGCTCATTTGATCATTTGCTAGACATACAATACCAACAAGCTTTCTAAACATCCAAGTTCAAGAGAGCAACTCAAGTGAGAAGAAAAAATTTGAGTGTTATTCTTGTGTAAGTTAGAGAAAATATTTTATCGGTTATACTCTAGGTTGAGATTGTAAGAGATTGAGTGTTGTATACACTTTTTTAATATTTTTTACCTATAATAAAGATTTGCAGTAGCTCTATGGAAGTAGCCTATCTTGCATAGGTGGACCACGTAAATCTTTGTGTTCTTGCTGATTATTTTATTCCGCGTATTTTTATCATCACGATCGTTATCGCTTCGGCGTAATTTCCCAACACTGGTATCAGAGACTTGTTGTAAAATTTCTTAGAATTCTGAGTATACTTTGTGGTTGCAGCTTTGTCTGATCTTCCACATCAGAAAAGATTTTTTTAGATTTTTTGCTAAAGGCTAGAGAAGCGATGGCCGAAGATGATGGATCGAGATCGGGAATCAACAATTTCGATGGAACAGATTTTTTTGTTCTGGAGGTTACAGATTAGAGATTATATGTACAATAAGAAGCTGCATCAACCTCTATCAAGAAAGAAACAAGAAAATATAGAGAATGATGACTGGGAGCTCCTTGACCGACAGGTGTTGGGTGTGATACGACTGACCCTAACGAAGAATGTTGCACATAACGTGGCGGAGGCACAAACCACAGAAGAGATGATGTCCATTTTATCGGATATGTACGAGAAGTCATCAGCAAACAACAAAGTACATCTCATGAAAAAGTTATTCAACTTGAAAATGGAAGAAGGTGCTTCGGTGGCTAAACACATCGATGAGTTCAACACGATTTCTTCTCAGCTAGCATCGGTTGAAATTAATTTTGATGATGAGATTCGTGTACTTATTCTTTTGGCGTCTTTACCAAATGTTTGGGAACCAATGCGGGCAGCGGTTAGCAACTCCGTTGGAAAAAGAAAACTACAATTCAATTATGTCAGATATCAAATTCTTGCTGAAGAAGTTCGCAGTATGGATTCCGATGAAGGAACATCATCGAGATCTGCTCTAAATCTCGAGAACAGAGGAAGGGGCAGGAGTGGTCAAAAGAGTTCAAACCGATGGCGCAGTAGGTCCAAGTCAAGAAATGGAAAAGACAAAAACACTTTTGAAAAGAATTTAACGTGCTGGAGCTGTGGTGAAACTGGTCACTTAAAAAAGAACTGCAAATCAACAAAGAATAATGTAAATGCTGTTACTGAGGAGGAACATGATCTTCTATTACTATCCATGAAAATCCCAGTTGATTCGTGGGTTATGGACTCAGGAGCTTCATTTCATACAACTGGTAATCATGATGTATTCGATAATTACATCACTGGCGATTACGAAAAAAATTTCTTGGCTGATGGAAACCCTTTGGAAATAGTTGGTATGGGTGATGTCCGGATGAAGATGTCATATGGATATGTTTGGAAAATCAACAAAGTCAGGCATGTACCAAAGTTGACACGCAATTTGATCTCAGTGGGACAGCTCGATGCGAAAGTCATAATGTGACCTTGGGTGATCGTTCCTGGAAAGTAAACAAAGGAGCCATGATTGTTGCTCGAGGAAAGAAAACTGAAACACTTTATATGACTTCCAGTTGCAGTGATACATTAGCAGCCGTGGATGCTGGAGCAAATTCAAGTCTATGGCTTTGTAGGCTTGGGCATATGAGTGAGAAGGGAATGAAAATGCTTGTATCAAACGAGAAGCTACCTGAATTAAAGACCGTTGAACACAAGCTATGTGAAAGCTGTATATTTGGAAAGCAGAAAAAGGTGAGCTTTTCAAAAAATGGTAGAGAACCGAAAGCAGCAAAATTGGATCTGGTTCATACTGATGTACGGGGACCATCTCCTCTGACATCTCTTGGAGGCTCAAGATACTATGTCACATTTATCGACGAATCAAGATGAAACGTTTGGGTTTATTTTCCGAAAAATAAATTTGATGTTTATGAGACCTTTAAAAGGTGGAAAGTCATGGTTGAGAATGAGACCAACTTGAAGGTGAAGTGCTTACGGTCTGATAACGATGGTGAATATGAAGATGAGGAGTTCAAGAAATATTGTGCACGGAACGGGATCGAGGTGGAGAAAATCATTCCTGGTACACCTCAACAGAACGGTGTAGCTGAAAAGATGAACAGAATCCTGAATGAACGTGCTAGGAGCATGAGACTGCATTTTGGATTGCCAAAATCATTCTGGGCTGATGCTGTGAACACTGCAGCATATCTGATCAACGGAGGACCTTTGATCCCGCTTTACTGCAGAATACCCGAAGAGGTATGGAGCGGCAAAGAAGTAAACCTTTCTTTCTTGAAATTGTTTGGATGTTTATCCTTTGTTCATATTGACTCAGCTAGCAGAACAAATCTTGATCCAATGGATTGTGCTACATTGGTTCGTGATCGGGGGACACATTGGGATGAATTTTTGAAGCCCCCTGTATATGCTGTGATGTCCCTTGTTAGGGAATTCTACGTAAATTTGAAGGTAAAACACGAGGACTATCGTGTAAAGATCAGGGGGCATATGGTTGCCTTCAATGGTGAGACAATCAACTTGTTGTACTCGATTCCCAACTATGACACTGGCGAGTACACAACGCTTATGAGACTGGCGAGTACACAACGCTTATGAGAGAGGCATACCCCTATGAGGCGATCATCACCACACTTTGTGAGCCGGACACGGTTTGAAAGCTAAATAATCAACGAACCCCGGTCACATGTCCAACGACATCCATGAAGAGGAAGGCATATAATTGGTATCATTTTGGAGCCTCACGGTTGATGCCATCTCGGCATGTGTCAGATGTGACGAAGACGAAGGCAGCTTTGGTTTACTGTGTCATCACCAGCCGAACAGTGGATGTCGACCGAGTGATCATGATTTCGATCTTGCAGGATGCTCAGGGAACCTCAACAGTTAGCATGCCTCACTCTTCGACTATCATGGATCTCTGTCACATAGCAGGGGTTACATGGGATGATAGTGAGTGATTGTTGCGGGCGAAAGGCGATATCTCACTGGTTGAGGCCCTCCAGAGGGATAAGAGTTGGAGATAGATTACTAGTGGTCCGGAAGAGGCTTCCAAGAGTGGAGCATAGCAACATCCCGCCCCATAGGAAACAAACGCACGACAGATGGGGACCGACAGAGGACAGACCGCCCACGAGTGTCTCGATGACTTAAAGCATATGATGAGGAGACAGTTGCAGATCACACGCAAGCACATGGATTACATGCGCAATTTTACTCGTGTGCTTGCACATTGCTTCCCTGCAACCAGTGCCTCTGATGAGCCATTCCCACCACTGCCAGCGTTTTCACACCGACCCATTGAGGATGATGCCGAGTATGTTAAAGATGAGGAGGTTGAGCTGTCGGGCGAGGACAACGAGTCCTGATGCTCGCTATATGAGGTACTTGTGTAAGGTCCAAAAATTAAGACGGCATATTCCAACTGCATGCAAATATAAGGAATATGAAAAATTAGTGATTAATTGATTTAGCTGCTTAATTCATTATGTGACATGCATGACTATATGTTAAATACGATTTAATTGACATTATGCATAAAATTGAATTTTTAAGGGATATTAAAGTTGCGATTGTGGAACGGAGACCCCGGGCTGAAAAAAGTAAAATGTTTTTATTAAATATTATTATTTTTAAATTATTTAAAATATGATTGATGGTTTTTCATATTTTTGAAAATAAGGAATTTTGAGGTTATTTTATATGCCGAGACCTAAATTTTATCGATGTTGGCTTTTCAACAAAAATGCAAACGTTTTGTCAACCAGCCTAATAAATTCACAAACTTATTTTTAAACAAAACCATTATAATATTTTAATTAATTCCTAATCAAGCACTAGTGGGCCTAATTTGAGGGCTTAATGGGCTTAAGTTTAATCAAGAAATTAATTAGTATAAATATGTAAATCACCCCAAACCCTACACCATAACACACGCCCCACTTTTCTGAAAATCTCCTAACACCACATGCACACACACCTTCAATATTTGAAAGAAAATTTAGGTGGAAACTACAAGGAATTCAAGCCAAGGCTCTCGCCTCGTTCTTCACAATTGTCAACAAGAATTTGTGTCTTTAAAACGTAAAGGTACGCATATTCTTTCCTTCAAACATCATCACACCATAATATTTGTTCAAGCATGCTTTTTAAGGAAAAACATGGCGCACACACCGAATTTTCAAAACTACATGTACATGAGTTCTAAACTTGGATTTTTGTTTCCAATTTCATGTTTTAATTGTGGTAAGGAGGCCTCCCTGATATAGGTTATGTTCAAGCATTGTTTTACATGAGTTTAGAGCCTTAGATTATCACCAAAATACTACACATGATCAAGGGATACAAGCTAGTACACGGTTCTGTCATGGTGAGTTTGAGTGGCTCGGTTTCGATCATGTTGGCTTGGCTTGGTCTTGGCTTGGTTCCAGGGCTAGCCAGGGCCGTAGGTGAGTCAAGGAAAGGGTCCTAGCCATGCTAAGACTCGAGTAAGTGGGCTGGGATGAGTCCTTGCCAAGATGAGTCCTTGCCAACAAGGACTCCTACCCGAGAACTTGTCAAGCCATGCGCAGAAGTGCGCAGGCTTCCAGGGGTTAAGGGGCTCGGTACATGGCTCAAGGGCTGGGTCGATGGTTAAGGGCCTAGATACAAAAACATAGAGTCCATGCATGTAGGAGTCCTTGGCTGCAGCATAATTGGGGTGGCTAGATTTGGTTCTATGGCTAGGGGTCAAGTCCGTGAGTTACTAGGGTCCAGGGGGTTGGTCAAGGTTTGGTCCAACATGGCTCGAGGCTGGCTCGAGGAAATCGAACCATGGCTCGGGGTCGAAGTTTATAGGTCATGTTAGGGTTTTTAAAGCTAAAATAAATCGAAACACGGCTCACGGGGGTCGAGTCGTGGTTCACAAGGGCTAAAATAATATAAAAGACTAAGTTTTGACTTTAGAAATTTTATATTAAGGTTTTGGATTTTTCGGGATAAAAACGCCTTCAAAACGACTAGTTATGTAAGGTCCAGGAACTTAATTAGCGTAACCTAAGTGCATGCAATCTAGGATTTTTATTTTTTTTAATTGTGCTTAATTATTTTATGCATAATTCATGCATGATAGGATTTAATTCATGAAATTTTAAAAGTTCATGCATTAGGGTTTCTAGGTGCATTTCACGTTCGATCGAGGATCGGAGTCCGGAGATTTCTCAGGAAAATTATTTTATTACACGATTTATTTTATATATTAATTTAAAAACATTTTAAGTGTATTTTTCAAAAATGAGATTTTATTTGGGTATTTTTACCCGCATTGTTTTATTTTTAACAGTACGCAAAATTTATCGAGTCGGGGGACTTTTTAATAGTTCGGTTAATATTTTCAAAATCGTTTCAACATGAAATATTTTTCAGGAGTGCGTTGGGATTTAATGGGCCCACTTTTAGGCTTGTTGGGCTAAATTTCGGTTTTAAATCTTTGAAATAATATTAGGGCCCATTAATAGGTTAATTAGTCATTTAATTGTTATATAATGCACTCTTAAACCTAAACCTAGCCACTTTGCACCTCTCAGCAGCCGACACCCCACTCAAAAATTTCCTCCCCCTCGGTTTCAGAGAACACACCAGCTCAAGGCCACGTTTTTGGCCTCTTGTTGCAAAGAAATAATCTCCGGCTCCCTCAAGTCATTCTTGTTCTTCCACGCATCATAAGGCACGCATGTATCATTTATTTCTACATCATACACGCCATATATTCGCTTTAAATTTCAGTATTTTAGGAAAAGCTTATGATCTATGTCATGCAATATCTTTGAAGGAACTTTACATGAAAACTTGCATGTTTCATTGTCTTTCTCACGTTTTCTTTCTTTCTACTGATTTCCTGGTGCGAGGGGCCGCGGTTCTTGAGTATCTAGAGGTTGCTGGTGGTGTCAAGTCGCTGGTATAAGGTTTAGAAATCTTCTGGACGTGCACGAGTGGAGAGCCGAGAGTTTGGAGCAAGAGGGGCGATCGGGTCCTACGTTTAGTGTGCAGCCATTTCATTTTATTTTATTTAAGTTTGGTTTTAGATGAGTCACTAAGGTTCTAATAGTGTGTCTTGAGGGCTGGACATGTGGTGTTGTAGGGGAGGACCGATGTGTGAGGGGTTGGGTCATGAGTAAGTTGGTGATTGCTCAAGGGAAGGGTGGCCGAGAAAAATCATTTATTACAGCAGGTTTATCCGTGAGTTAAGGGGCTGATTTTGGGGAGATTAGGGGCTGTTAGAGTGTGTTTTAAGGATGGGTTAAGTTTGGGAAAATTTGGTTTAGTTTCGGTTCAATTCGGGTTAAAACCGGGACCCCGGTCCAAGTTTTAAAACGAATCGATTAAGTTGTATTATGAACTCGAGTCTACGTCTAGGAATACTTTTAATTATGTTTTGGGATATTTTAAGAAGTTTGGTAAGCTTCGGGTCAATTTTAGAGGTTCAGGGGCGAAACGATAATTTTTGGGTTTCCAGGGGTAAAATGGTCATTTTGCGTCCGGGGTGAGAATTTGGTCCTGGCAGCGCCCTGAGCACAAATCATGATATTTTAAATGTTTATGCATCATGTTTCTGATTTTTACGCTATTATGATAATTAGGGTGCATGCTTGGTTTAAAGGAAAAATTATGTATACGCATTCTTTTTATTAAGTGATGAACATGATGACACGTTTTGAAGGAAGTGATTTAGTTGTGACTAACACGATGACACGATGACATGTAAGGCCCGGGCTCAGTGGGCGGGTAATGCCGTCGCTGATGTCCCTCGCCGCCGGGTACCGCGGTTACACGTAGATGGATCCATCGACTGACATGATGACACGATGATACGAAGGTCACAGCTAATGAACGGAATTCAAATTAAGAAATTTATCACGTATATGCTGATACGATCATACATGCTATGATTTTTTTATCATGCTTTGACAGGACACGTTTATGTATACGATTTTACTGCTGACATGAAATGTATGTTCATTATGTTATTTTTCACTGCTGTGTGCTACGTATATGTATTCGTTACTACTGGTACAGGCGTGTTGAGTCTATAGACTCACTAGGCGTGTGTGATGCAGGTGAACATGTTGAGCAGGAGACAGGAGGTGCTGAACTCTGAGTAAGCAGTCCTGGTGCGGTGACATAACCCGAGGACCGCACGTCTTTCCGCATTTTGAGTGATGGTTTTTGGGAGAGGAGTTAAACATTTTATTTACGTTGAGGATTTTCATGACTTTTACTAATTTACATTTACATTGATATTTGTTATTTCTAATTGCGATATTTTCATTGCTAAATAAATATGATCTTTTAAATGTTATTTTTAAAATGATAGCTCAAAAAAAAAAAAAAAAAAAATTTCCGCATTTTAAAACGAGCAGACGTTACAGTTGGTATCAGAGCAAGGGTCCTGTATAGGGTTATGCCACCGCCAGCTTCTGCCGCTCAGTCTTCAAAGCCTCAAGTCTGTAAGCTTTACGATTTTACTGTTTTAAAATGATTTATTGTTATCACCTGCATGATTTCATGATTTATGCATTATGATGAGTTACTGCTTATGTTTAACTGTTTTACGATTTAAAGTTCTTTAATTTCAAAACTAGATTAATTGCATGATGGGTTACGTGTTGATTGGACTGTATTCAGATATGCCTCCCAGACGTGAGCCTAGGATGGTCAGGGTGGACGATATTCCAGAGGGTGGCAGGGGTCCTCCACCACCACCGCCAGGGGACCCAGCTACCCGAGTCTTAGAGGGTATGGCCAGACTTTTGGAGCAGGTGCAACAGGCTCCTAGACAGCAGACTGACATCTTTGAGCAGTTCCGTAGGCTCAACCCGAAGGAGTTCGGGGGTACTACTGATCCGTTTGTTGCAGAGGGTTGGATCAGGTCGTTAGAGTTGCATTTTGATTACCTGGGGGTGAGGGATGGCGACCGGGCCAGATGCGCCATTTATATGCTGAGGGATGATGCGTCCTTGTGGTGGGAGGGAGCCGCACATGCAGTGGATGTGGCTACTCTCACATGGGCCAGATTCAGAGAGTTGTTCTTCGGGAAGTACTTCCCAGCTGACGTCAGGGGCCGCCTGACGAGAGAGTTTATGAGCCTCAGGCAGACAGATTTATCAGTGGCGGAGTTTATCCGCAAGTTCGACAGGGGCTGCCACTTCGTGCCCATGATAGCAGGGGATGCCGCCCAGAAGCTGAGGCATTTCCTGGATGGACTGAGACCTACTCTCCGCCGAGACGTCATGCTGATGAGGCCGGCGAGTTATGATGAGGCCACTGCCTGCGCTTTTCAGGCAGAGCAGGCACTGCGGGACATAGATTTTGAGATGCAGCGGAAGCGGCATCAGGCCCAGTCCAGTGCACAGCCACAGAAGAAGCAGTACACAGGGCCACAGAGACAGCAGGGGCAGCAGAAGCCCCAGGGACAGCACAGGGGGCCAGGACAGCAGCGACCACCCCCGGCACCAGGGGCTCCTAGGCAGGAGGGGGGACCGCCGTGTCAGCAGTGCAACAAATATCATTATGGCAAATGCATGTGGGGCACCTATAAATGCTTCGTATGCAAACAGGAGGGGCACAAGGCTGCAGATTGCCCTCAGAATAAGGGTCCCACTACCGGCAGGGCATATGTGATGCATGCCGAGGAGGCTGAGGAAGAGCCAGACTCGACATTGATTACTGGTAACCCTTTGGTTTAAGATTTTAAATTATTGTACTATTACATGGATTTTATGCTTGTTTGAAGACTCAATTGGGGAATTTATAACCTAGAAAGATTTAGGATGCATGTTCTACTTGGTTGGGAGTAAGAATTTAATTGTTTAATATGAGAAATTTTAGGGACCTGATTGTAATAACAGATAATTTAAGGACCGAAATGCAATTTTCGAACTTTAAGAGGATTAATTTGAAATTTTTGAATTTTCTGAGGAGGAATGTCAAATTTTGGGGAATGACATTTGGGTTAATTCAGTGAATTTTCGAGGGTTTTTGGATTGTTGCCGATAAGAAGTTCCTTAAGTTCAACTCTATCAGATTTGATGGTATGTTTTGTCGCAGGGAGGATATGTATTGCAGGTGTAGCCACGCATGGATTGCTAGATTCAGGGGCTACGCATTCATTTATATCCGAATCTTTTGTGAAGCGACTAGGAATCATACCAGTAGCGATGGATTTGGGTTTCAGAGTATCGATCCCATCCGGGGACCAGATGTTCACCTCCCGGATAGTGAAGAGATTGGAACTTCGGTTACAGAAGTATTCGGTGCACGCAGATCTAATAGTGCTACCACTGCCGGAGTTCGACATCATTTTGGGTTTGGACTGGCTCTCTTCTCATGGAGCAGTCATAGACTTTCGACAGAGGTCAGTTTCTGTCAGACCGCCCAGTGGGAGGCCATTTGTTTTCGAGGCAGCTAGACACCAGCAGTTCCCGCACGTCATTTCCTGCATATGTGCGAGGAAGCTTATCAAGAGAGGCTGTCAGGCGTTCTTAGCCAGTATAGTGTCAGTGACAGAGCCAGCCAGCCAGAGACTGGAGGATGTGGAAGTAGTCAGTGATTTCTCCAGTGTGTTCCCTGACGATGTTGCAGGCATTCCACCAGACAGAGAGGTGGACTTCTCTATTGAGCTCATGCCAGGGACAACGCCAATATCTAAGGCGCCCTATCGATTAGCGCCTGCAGAGATGAAGGAGCTCAAGGATCAGATTCAGGATCTACTGGATAAGGGTTTCATTCGCCCTAGTTTCTCCCCATGGGGCGCGCCAGTGCTATTTGTTAAGAAAAAAGATGGCAGCATGCGACTGTGTATCGATTATAGAGAGTTGAACCGAATCACAGTCAAGAATAAGTATCCACTGCCGAGGATCGAGGATTTGTTTGATCAGCTTCAGGGAGCTTCAGTGTTCTCCAAGATAGACCTTCGATCCGGATATCATCAGTTGAAAGTGAGGGAGGCAGATGTGCATAAGACCGCCTTCCGGACGCGTTATGGGCACTATGAGTTCTTGGTGATGCCCTTTGGTTTGACGAACGCGCCAGCGATCTTCATGGATCTCATGAATCGCGTGTTTCAGCCATTCTTGGATCAGTTCGTCATAGTCTTCATTGACGATATTCTGATCTATTCGAAGAACAGGGAGGAGCATAGTCATCATCTAAGGACAGTATTGCAGACTCTACAGGATAGACGACTGTATGCCAAGTTCAGCAAGTGTGAGTTCTGGCTCGATAGAGTGGCATTTTTGGGCCACATCGTATCTCAGGATGGTATAGAGGTCGACCCCAGCAAAGTAGAGGCAGTCAGAGATTGGCCAGTTCCGAAGAGCGTAACAGAGATCCGCAGTTTCTTGGGATTGGCAGGTTATTACAGGAAGTTCATCCAGGGCTTCTCTTCTATTGCGGTGCCTATGACCGCTTTGACGAAGAAGAACGCCAAGTTTGTTTGGGGACCAGAGTGCCGGGAGAGCTTTGACAGACTGAAGCAGGCCTTGACCACAGCGCCAGTACTAGCTATGCCATCAGGGCAGGGAGAGTTTGTAGTATATACAGATGCATCGAAGCTTGGTTTGGGCGCAGTTCTGATGCAGCAGGACAGAGTGATAGCCTATGCGTCCAGACAGCTGAAGGTTCATGAGAAGAATTATCCGACTCATGACCTAGAGTTAGCAGCAGTGGTTTTTGCCCTGAAGATCTGGAGACACTATCTGTATGGGGAGAAGTGCAGGATTTTCACAGATCATAAAAGCCTGAAGTACTTCTTCACTCAGAAGGAACTGAATATGCGACAGAGGAGGTGGCTTGAGCTGGTTAAGGATTATGATTGTGACATTTGCTACCATCCGGGTAAGGCTAATGTGGTCGCAGACGCTCTGAGCAGGAAGCACGCAGTGATTGCCCATCTGTCAGTGCAGAGACCGCTACAGACTGAGATTCAGAGGTTTGAGCTTGCAATTTATGCCAGGGGCGAGGCCCCAAATCTTGCTACTCTGACAGTACAGCCGACTCTGAGGGACAAAATCCGAGCAGGGCAGACTTCTGATGAGCAGCTACAAAAGTGGAGACAGAGAGACGAGACTAAAGGCCAGAGACTGTACGCAGTTGTGGATGGCATAGTCAGATATAGGGACCGCCTATGGGTTCCTGACAGTGATTCTCTTCGAGCAGATATCCTGGGTGAGGCCCACAACACTCCGTATTCCATCCATCCAGGGAGTACGAAGATGTATAAGGATCTGCAGTCATTGTATTGGTGGCCGGGCATGAAGAGGGACATTTTGCGGTTTGTCTCCGAGTGTTTGACATGTCAGCAAGTCAAGGCAGAGCATCAGAGACCTGCAGGGAAGATGAGACCACTCCCTATTCCCGAGTGGAAATGGGAGAACATTACTATGGATTTTGTGACAGGGCTTCCGAGGGCTACTGGGGGATACAATGCCATTTGGATGATTGTTGACCGGCTCACTAAGTCAGCTCATTTCTTACCGATCAGGAAGACATTCACTATGACTCAGTACGCAGAGCTGTACATCAGAGAGATAGTCAGACTGCATGGGATTCCAGTGTCCATCGTGTCAGACAGGGATCCGAGATTCACGTCTGCGTTCTGGAAGAGTCTTCACCAGGCCTTGGGTACGAAGCTACTGTTCAGTACCGCTTTTCATCCTCAGACGGACGGTCAGTCAGAGAGGGTGATTCAGATTCTAGAGGATCTACTACGAGCTTGCATGATCGACTTCCAGGGCAGCTGGGAGCCGAAGTTACCTCTGGTGGAGTTCACATACAACAACAGTTATCAGGCATCGATAGGTATGGCTCCATACGAGGCACTGTACGGGAGGAGGTGTAGGTCGCCAGTTTACTGGGATGAGGTAGGTGAGCGAGCAGAGTTGGGCCCAGATATTGTCAGACAGACGGCAGAGTTAGTGGCCAAGATTAGAGACAGGATGAGGACTGCACAGAGCCGTCAGAAGAGTTATGCCGATCAGAGACGGCGAGATCTTGAGTTCGCAGTAGGGGATCATGTTTTTGTGAAAGTCGCACCGATGAAGGGTGTGATGAGGTTCGGGAAGAAGGGCAAGCTCAGCCCTAGATTCATCGGACCATTCGAGATCCTAGAGAGAGTTGGGACACTCGCATACAGAGTTGCGTTACCGCCGAATCTGTCGGGAGTTCATAACGTGTTCCACGTCTCCATGCTGCGAAAGTACATGTCGAATCCTTCACATGTGCTTAACTATGAGCCACTTCAGCTGACACCGCACTTATCATTTGAGGAGAGACCTACGCAGATTCTGGACAGACAGGAAAAGAGACTCCGAAATAAGGTGATCCAGATGGTCAAAGTCAAGTGGCTGAATCACTCCGAGGAGGAGGCCACGTGGGAGACAGAGACCGAGATGAGGAGTCGCTATCCGGAGTTATTTGGTATGTTCTAATTTCGAGGACGAAATTTTGTTTAAGGGGGTGAGAGTTGTAAGGTCCAGGAACTTAATTAGCGTAACCTAAGTGCATGCAATCTAGGATTTTTATTTTTTTTAATTGTGCTTAATTATTTTATGCATAATTCATGCATGATAGGATTTAATTCATGAAATTTTAAAAGTTCATGCATTAGGGTTTCTAGGTGCATTTCACGTTCGATCGAGGATCGGAGTCCGGAGATTTCTCAGGAAAATTATTTTATTACACGATTTATTTTATATATTAATTTAAAAACATTTTAAGTGTATTTTTCAAAAATGAGATTTTATTTGGGTATTTTTACCCGCATTGTTTTATTTTTAACAGTACGCAAAATTTATCGAGTCGGGGGACTTTTTAATAGTTCGGTTAATATTTTCAAAATCGTTTCAACACGAAATATTTTTCAGGAGTGCGTTGGGATTTAATGGGCCCACTTTTAGGCTTGTTGGGCTAAATTTCGGTTTTAAATCTTTGAAATAATATTAGGGCCCATTAATAGGTTAATTAGTCATTTAATTGTTATATAATGCACTCTTAAACCTAAACCTAGCCACTTTGCACCTCTCAGCAGCCGACACCCCACTCAAAAATTTCCTCCCCCTCGGTTTCAGAGAACACACCAGCTCAAGGCCACGTTTTTGGCCTCTTGTTGCAAAGAAATAATCTCCGGCTCCCTCAAGTCATTCTTGTTCTTCCACGCATCATAAGGCACGCATGTATCATTTATTTCTACATCATACACGCCATATATTCGCTTTAAATTTCAGTATTTTAGGAAAAGCTTATGATCTATGTCATGCAATATCTTTGAAGGAACTTTACATGAAAACTTGCATGTTTCATTGTCTTTCTCACGTTTTCTTTCTTTCTACTGATTTCCTGGTGCGAGGGGCCGCGGTTCTTGAGTATCTAGAGGTTGCTGGTGGTGTCAAGTCGCTGGTATAAGGTTTAGAAATCTTCTGGACGTGCACGAGTGGAGAGCCGAGAGTTTGGAGCAAGAGGGGCGATCGGGTCCTACGTTTAGTGTGCAGCCATTTCATTTTATTTTATTTAAGTTTGGTTTTAGATGAGTCACTAAGGTTCTAATAGTGTGTCTTGAGGGCTGGACATGTGGTGTTGTAGGGGAGGACCGATGTGTGAGGGGTTGGGTCATGAGTAAGTTGGTGATTGCTCAAGGGAAGGGTGGCCGAGAAAAATCATTTATTACAGCAGGTTTATCCGTGAGTTAAGGGGCTGATTTTGGGGAGATTAGGGGCTGTTAGAGTGTGTTTTAAGGATGGGTTAAGTTTGGGAAAATTTGGTTTAGTTTCGGTTCAATTCGGGTTAAAACCGGGACCCCGGTCCAAGTTTTAAAACGAATCGATTAAGTTGTATTATGAACTCGAGTCTACGTCTAGGAATACTTTTAATTATGTTTTGGGATATTTTAAGAAGTTTGGTAAGCTTCGGGTCAATTTTAGAGGTTCAGGGGCGAAACGATAATTTTTGGGTTTCCAGGGGTAAAATGGTCATTTTGCGTCCGGGGTGAGAATTTGGTCCTGGCAGCGCCCTGAGCACAAATCATGATATTTTAAATGTTTATGCATCATGTTTCTGATTTTTACGCTATTATGATAATTAGGGTGCATGCTTGGTTTAAAGGAAAAATTATGTATACGCATTCTTTTTATTAAGTGATGAACATGATGACACGTTTTGAAGGAAGTGATTTAGTTGTGACTAACACGATGACACGATGACATGTAAGGCCCGGGCTCAGTGGGCGGGTAATGCCGTCGCTGATGTCCCTCGCCGCCGGGTACCGCGGTTACACGTAGATGGATCCATCGACTGACATGATGACACGATGATACGAAGGTCACAGCTAATGAACGGAATTCAAATTAAGAAATTTATCACGTATATGCTGATACGATCATACATGCTATGATTTTTTATCATGCTTTGACAGGACACGTTTATGTATACGATTTTACTGCTGACATGAAATGTATGTTCATTATGTTATTTTTCACTGCTGTGTGCTACGTATATGTATTCGTTACTACTGGTACAGGCGTGTTGAGTCTATAGACTCACTAGGCGTGTGTGATGCAGGTGAACATGTTGAGCAGGAGACAGGAGGTGCTGAACTCTGAGTAAGCAGTCCTGGTGCGGTGACATAACCCGAGGACCGCACGTCTTTCCGCATTTTGAGTGATGGTTTTTGGGAGAGGAGTTAAACATTTTATTTACGTTGAGGATTTTCATGACTTTTACTAATTTACATTTACATTGATATTTGTTATTTCTAATTGCGATATTTTCATTGCTAAATAAATATGATCTTTTAAATGTTATTTTTAAAATGATAGCTCAAAAAAAAAAAAAAAAAAATTTCCGCATTTTAAAACGAGCAGACGTTACAAGTTACGAGTTAATTAAAAAGCCTAGTATTTAAGCAATATAAAATTATGAAAATTTTAATTTAAACTTAAATAATTATTCGGGACATGTTTGAGTTAACGAAATTAAGAAAAAGTCAAAAACGTGAGAATTTACGTTCAGTGGTAAAACGGTCTTTTTTACACCTAAAAATTAGTAAACGTCGTGGCAGTGCTCTAAATACTGTTTTATATGATAATATGATTACTTCACATGTTTATGAAATTTTATACGTTAAAATACGATTTTTAAATGTTTATGATTTTTGTGATTTAATAATGGAATTATGGAGGTTTAAAAGACATGTTGAATGCTTGGTTTCAAAATAAAACGATATTATGATGCATGTTTTTATTAAATGGTGGAAATACTACATGTTGAAGGATGTGAAGGGATTGTGACTAAATACGATGGTATGTTGGAAATATCGTGAGGGTTATGGTCCCAGTGGGAGCCCGACGATCGTGTTTCCTTGGATACGAATACAAATACGAATATGTTAATACGTTGACCAAGGCCCGGTTGACCGGTGAGAGTGTCGCTGGTGTTCCCGCCGCCGTACTGTGGTTTTCTCTAGATGGATCCATCGCCCAATACGATTAAGAATACGAGTCACAATCACGATCTGAATTCAACAAACACGAATACGAATATGAATATGATTATGTTGATATGAAAATGTTTATGAAAATGATTATGTTTAAAGTTTATGAATTAATATGAAAATATTATTTTAAGTATAAGTATTTTTCACTGTTGTATGTGAACTGTATTACGTATTACTTGTTATCAAGGATATGATGTGTTGAGTCTTTAGACTCACTAAGTGTGATTGATGCAGGTAATATTAATAATTATGATATTGGAGGTCTTGATGGATAACCTGACTGGATTGAAGGTGCACACAACCCGAGGACCACCGTTTCTATTTTCCGCATTTAAGTTTTTGAATTACATTAAAGATTTTACGACTATTTATTTATTTTTTGAGAGATTTTGAGAGTTATAGTAAGGGCTACACTTTTCAACATTTATTGCTTTTTAGGTTTGGTAAAACGATTAACGATTTCATGTTTTGACTATTTCTTTTGGATTTTCAATTACTAGTTGGATGTTTTATTTTAAAATGGTGCAAGATATTTTCAAATTATTTATATATGTATATGTAATGGCCGAAATTTTGAGAGCTTTTAAAAAAAAAATTAGTACTTTTTAAGAAAACGATTAAGCAGACGTTTCAACGTCCTCCCATTTTTTCTTGGTTTATTACTGTACATTGAGGACAATGCACATACTTAAGTTTGGGGGTTGTGAATTTGCTACTTGTTTAAGTTAGTTAGAGTTGATTAATTTGTTGTAAGGACTGCATGTTTAGTTATTTCCTGCATAGTAGCTAAAGTGTTTTAATTTCGTAGGGAGTCTAGTCGAGTCGCTTTTGAGTTTTCAAAAAATCATTTTAATGATTGCATTATAGAGTAGTTAAAAAAAGTCATGGATAAGTCGTTGTGTGGCCGATGACGAGAATGATGTTGTGGTTCTGAATACATGTGTTCATGATAACTTGGGAGTCACAATTTTTTGCACTGTCATATTTGTTGATATTATCGGTGCTTAGAGACAATTTACATACCTATGATGCTAAATAGACAACGAAAATATGATTTTTTAGTAATTCTTACATGACATTGAATGACACTTTTGCAAACACACATGATCTAGCCAATTTTTCTCAATATCTTTGGGTATGTTTTCATTATTTATTGTCGACTGTTTGCCCATTGAGCCTCGAGTTGATTGAGATACTTGACTTTTCTTTGTGTACCTATCACATATATCATTTTGGTTGAACGATGCATGTGATTGGTTTGTATGAGATGACTAATGGATTGACGGTAATCTAAAACTTGTTTGAACACTTTTCGAGACGAAGTACAGATAATATGTGATATAAGAATGATTTAAGAAATCTTTGGAACCGTTTGAGCCTTCGAGCCTACGAAATGAACATGAAATATCCCTAGTGTTCTATTTTGGGCCTATTAAAAATCAAGTGGTGTGTGTCAATAACATACAACTAGCCCCCAGTTGTACCTATTCTATATCCCACAACAACTACCAAATGAAGCTTATACACTTATCATCATACTTAATTTTGAGAGAAATAAATTCATTGGTGTTGAAATGATTCAAATACTCATTGAAAAGAAAAAGAAAAATAAATTTTTATAAAGGAGTTGAGAAAGAAAAGAAGAAGAAAAACAACAAAAAAGAATGAATCAAAAAATGGTGAAAAAGAAAAAAAATATGGAAATGGAGGATATGAATGAGAAGAAAACGAAAAGTGATGGTGAATGAAATGAGAGTGAAAATGATGAAAATTCAAATATTTCTCTCAAATTTTGATTTTCATACCTTTTATTGTAACCCTGAGCCTTAGCCTAATGTTATAATCCTACAAGACCTCTTAACATTGTCACATTTATCCAATATAATAGTGGAGAAAGTTGTTCAAGTCAAACCTATGGATAGCTGAGAAACATGGTTAGCAAGTATGAAATTTAATCATGTGCATGTCAGCATCTCATTGTCTGACATAATTTTTGGGTATAATTGTGTTGAATATATTATGAGCCAAATAATCACCAATAAAGTCCTTTGTGATCTGTGTAAATTGATTTTCATTTCAATGAAGTGTGTGTTGAACTGAGCTGAAGATTTCTTTAGTTTATAAGGCGAGTGGGCATTGTGGATTTATTTGAGCATTCGATTGGGTAAATGAACATTGACATATCACACACGCATGTGACTCTTGAGTGATCGTGAACTAGATGAAATTAGATAAGTCGGAGGCCAATGTCACTTTTTGCATACCCATGACTTATAATCGTTCGCATTACTTTTTGATCGAGTTCTTATTTTCATTTTTATTTTTTGCTCGAGACTAACAAAAGTTCAAGTTTGGGGTTTTGATAAGTGCAAGAATTGAACTTAATTTATATGAGAATCAATTTGAATTATGTTAGTTTCAAACTGAATTACGTTTGGTATCTGTTGTTTTTGTGTCGTGCAGGAGATAAAACACCATTGGACGAATGATGGTGACTAGAGGTGTTTTTTAGCGTGAAATGTTTGTGGACAAGGGCAGCATCGCCAAGGATCAAGAGCTGCAGCGCTAAGGATTCAAGGATCAGACCAAGCTCCTAGGCGCTGTACAACAGTGCATGAATGGTCGAAAGATAAGCGCCTAGACGCTGACAATCAGCGCTGCAGCGCTAGACCACCGAGCATCAAGCTCCTAGGTGCTAGAACGTCAGTGCCACGGCACCACAAAATCAAGAAACGGGTGCCGAGGCGCTGCACGACAGTAATGGCGGCGAAAATTCGAGAATTGGGTTTTCGTTTACAGCTTGGATGCAACATAAAAAGGAAAAGTAGGTTTTCAGAAGAAGAAGAGCTGTTCTTGAGAGGAGAATTCCGCGAGAGACACAGCCGCACATGTGGGAGACGATCTGGAGCATAAAGATCGATCAAGAATACGAAGAACGACGACCTTGGGGACAGAGACACCACTTCTGATTTGTCATCTAATCTTTTACCCCTTTTATTTCTTGTGTTGCGATGTCTAAACCTTCGAATATGTCTTATTTTTGTTTAGATTTCGTTATGAAATAATATTTCATTCTAGAGGATGACGTAGCTCTGTTGATACGATAATTTGAATTGGTTGTTTATACGATTGAATTTATTTTGGTTTAATTGTGTTTCTTTGTTTTTATTTGAATTGAGTTTACTGGCCATAAATTGTTGTTGTCTGATTAATTCTACAACTCGAGAGAGGGACTATGATTATAGATCATTAAAGACACATCGTTGAATGTTTATATCTTTCGGAAGATGTATAACTTTAGCTAGGCCTAGGTAAGAACATCGTTTACATATATCAATTAAACTTAGATTCTTATTAGAAATGTTTGGATCGAAGTTTGAATGAATCAATTTATTCGTCACTTGGGAAATGAGGAATAAAATAATTAAGTATTCTTGGCCATTAAATAAATGAAATTAATGAATATATATTCAAACGAGAATAATTATTGTGGAAACTTAGTGAAATCGTTTCTCAAGATATTTTCTCTCATTGATATTTCTCGATTTGGTGATTTTATTAATAGTTATTGCAATTAATTATTGTTAAGCAAACCAAACCGTTAATTGATTCTTCTAGATAAAATCGTGACTATTTTAATTACAAGTACTGATATATTTTTACATACACACTCATCGTGGAAACGATACTCTACTCACATATATTAAAACTTGACAACTATGCGCTTGCGAGCGGAAAATATGCAACAATATGCATCAGCAGTGGGAATTTTGATGTTCGCTATGATTTGTACAAGATCAGACATTGCTGAAGCAGTAGGAGCAGTTAGTTGGTATATAGTGAATCATGGACGAGAGCATTAGAGTACTGTTAAGATGATCCTTAGATACATTAATGGTACCTCAAATGCTGCATTATGTTAAGGAGGATCGGTTTTTACACTCAGGGGCTATATCTATTTAGATTATGCAGGTGATCCTGATAAAAAGAAATCTAATACTGGTTATGTGTTTACACTTGCATGGGAGCAGTAAGCTAGGTTTCAAACTTGCATTATCTACAACAGAGACATAATATATAGCAGCTACTCTAGATAGCAAGGAAGCAATATTGATTAAATAATTATTGGGGAAGATCGGACACAATCAAGATAATATTTTATTATTATTATTATTATTGTGAAAGTCAAAGTGTCTTGCCCATCGCAAAGAATCCAGTCTTTCATTCCAAGACTAAACACATTAGAGTCCAATTTCACTTTGTTCGAGAAGTAATAGAAGAAAGAAGTCTTAATATGCAGAAGATCTATATAAATGATATCTCTAAATTTAATAGAAGATCTGTAATTACACTTAATAAATTCAATTCACAATTACACTTAATAAATTCAATTCACAATTACAGATTTTTCTCATAATTGACTAACTTCAATTTTATTGAGCATTTAATATATCCTATGGGATAAAGCATGCATGGTGGAAATGTAGCTCTAAATTTAGTCAATTTTAATTAAAGTGATGAACAATTCACATATTTCCGTACAATTTCCTACTTAATTTAGTTAAAACAATTACTTCAATCTTGACCATATTTTTTCATTCCTAAATATATAATTTAGTTTTAATATTTAGTATTATTTCTTATTATTAAATACATCGACTATTTACAATAATTTTTTTATCAGTCTAAAACTTTAATTGAATAGAAACCGGAGCTTTGCAACACTGGTTTCATCCGGGAAATCCCGTATAATACGCGTAGATTAAGAATCTAAAACAAAAAAACAAAACAAAACAAAAGCATTAATTGAACAAAGGTCAAATAATTTTTTTTTGTAAAATTTGTTTTTCAATAATTGTTTAAATCCGCGTAAAAACACACATAATCCTACCAACATGGGACGAATGTAAACCTACGTACGTAGGACGGTTGTACAGGAACTTCTCACCGAAGGTGGCGTATTTGATTTTCCAATTAAAAAGCATACTTCATTTTTAAAAAAGAAAAAAGGAAAAGCAGATTTAAGCTGGCCATGAAACTTCCAGGTAGCATAATCACATAGGGCCAACGTACCATCAAAAGCAGTGATTTTGTGCCTCTTCCTGCTTATAAAACCCAAAAGTCGTTCGTTGGGTTCATGCAACATTAACTGGGAAATGAAAATGGCCACTGAAAAATCTGGATTTGCAGAAATTGCGTGGACTTGGGTAAAGGGTGTTGCAAATAAGTTCACAAATGCGGTAATTAATGCCGGAAAAGATGCCAAGAAACTGGCGGATGAGGATCCAAGAAGGGTTGTACATTCATTTAAAGTTGGATTGGCCATAACTTTAGTCTCGTTATTCTATTATTTTGATGATCCTATATACGATGGTTTCGGTGTTTCTGCGATGTGGGCGGTGATGACTGTTGTTGTGGTCTTCGAGTTTTCAGTTGGTAACTTTTTAAAACTCATATAATCTTTCTTCTGTATAGTTTTGAAATACGTTGCTGGTATGTTTGAATTTGCTATTGTTTTTTTTTTGTTGAAATCTTGTTCTTGTTTATGCATTTGATGGATGGAAAATTTTTGTATAACTAAATTTCAGGAGCAACACTTGGAAGAGGGGTGAACAGAGGGATTGCAACACTTTTAGGTGGTGCGTTAGGATTGGGAGCACATAGATTAGCAAGTTTTTCAGGGGAAAAAGCCGAGCCTATTTTCCTAGGTCTATCTGTCTTGTTGATAGGTAAACTCGGACCCCCAAAATTTCGTCCAGAGGCGAGTCATGGAATCGGAATGTTCATTTCTCGTGCAGCTGCTACGGTGACATAATTTTAATTTCTTGAATTTGTTTGTTATGCAGCTGCTGTGGTGACATTTCTGAGATTTCATCCTAAGTTGAAGGCAAGATATGATTATGGGCTAATGATTTTTATCCTTACATTTAGTCTGATATGTGTATCGGGATATCGGGACGATGAAGTTTTAGATATGGCATATGTTAGGCTATCCACAGTGTTGATTGGTGGTGCTGTTTCAGTTTTCATTTGTGTATTTTTAAGGCCGATTTGGGCTGGTGAAGATCTACATGGCCTCACTGCTGCTAATATTGAAAAGCTTGGGATTTTCTTGGAAGGTACAACTTTTTCCCTTTTTCTTTTCGGCACAATCTGTTTCTCTACTAGTATCATTGTTGTATCCTTGTTTTGGTGTTTGGATTGATTAATCTTCGAGTCTGACTGGAACTTACAGTTTTTGGAAGTAAATACTTGAAGTCGCTCGACGAAAAGAATCAAGAGATGGAAGCATCACTTGATGAGTATAAGTCTGTTCTGAATTCTCAAGGCGCTGAAGAATCACTGGTGAGTTACATAGGTTGATTTGATCTAAGATTGTCTTTAATACAAAATCGAAGAAAGCAACAGAAAAAATTAATCCCTTCCCAATCTTGGATGAAACCATAGTGTGATCATTGGTTAACTTGAGTGAGTTTATTCAACTGCAGGCAAATTATGCAAAATGGGAGCCGAGGCATGGTAAGTTTAGATACCGTCAACCTTGGGATCAATACCTAAAGGTTGGAACCGCCACACGAGAATGTGCGTACCGAATCAAAGCATTAAGTGGCTATCTCAACTCAGAGATCCAGGTGCACTAACCTTTTGAGATTTTCTTGAATCAGAAAAGATTGTTAAAGCTAGAGAGAAATAATGCATCCTTCACTCACCAAAGTTGAAGCTTTCATGTGTATAATTTGATGCGTCGCACCCTTCACCGGCCTATTAGCATTAGATTTTCAAAATTGTAGAATCATTGTGCATGCAGCGTGTAATACAACCCATGGTCTAAGTGATTCAGCAATAAAACGATATGGTTATCAAAAGTTTTTCTTATTTCTGCAGGCGCCAAAGGAAATCAGAGAAAAGATTCAAGAATCATGCACGGAAATAAGCACAGAATGTAGCTGTGCTCTAGCCGAGCTATCAACAGCAATCAAGAATATGACTCGGGCAACTCCAGCTGATCTACACATATCTAACGCAAAAACTGTGTCCAAGAATCTGAAATCTTTACTCAAAACCAGCCTATGGCCTGATACAGATCTGGTTGACATAATCCCTGCTGCAACAGTTGTTTCACTACTCATAGAAATCGTCTCTTGCACGGCCCAGATCGCAGATTCAGTCCACGAGCTTGCTTCGTTGTCAAAATATAAGTTCCCTGATGATGCACATGCAATGAGGCAAAATCAAAATGGGAAGGAGAAAATTTTACCAAGAACTTCTAGTAACGATGGATCCCATAATTTTACCATTACAGTTGAGTGACTACAACGAATGTCTATAAGGGGTGCATTGTGTATAAACGTGAGATTTATGTCACTTGAGAGAGAGCACCGATTCATATTTCTTGGTCCCGATGTATCAGACAGTTCATATTTTTTCTCTGAATGAACAGGAACATTTACCTTTTGCATTTGCTTCCATAAAAGTTCAATATAATTTTGTCATATTATTCTATACAAAAGGGAGCACTATTTTATAAAGTAGAATTTTAAGCAATCTTTCAGAAAAAATATCAAAAGTTTAGCAAGCCCAAATATGAAATTTTTTATGCCTAAATTATAGTTTATGCACAAACCGAGGTACTGGTAGATTGTTTTGCAATCACGTATGATTCCCAAGTACTACTCTGAAAGGGCTGTCGCTCATAAACGTACGGGAAATATTTAATAAATAATGTATCAAAATTTGGTGTTGTGCTTAGGTGTTGTCACCATCAGTAAACAACACTGCAGCGGATATTAATTATGAACACACATGAATAATTTTATTGAGTAAAGAGAGAGCAGACATAAATCAGGCATAAGTACAAATATTTGTGCGATGCCTCGTGGCAAAAAAATCACTAGGAAATATGTAAATCGTTTACACCAAACAATGCTAGTGAAAATATCTTATGGATAATTTCCCAAATTATCTTGAATAATTCCCAAAAATACGATTAAGTATATCTAGGGAAACAAATCATGAAATGCAAAATAAAATATTAATTAATTTGGAATCGCAGATTCCTTTCATACTCAATCTGCCCTAGATCGCCCGTGCATGGTTTATATGCAGATCGACTTTTGTACATAAATTAGAACCGAAAAATTGCTAGTTATGGTTTTAAGTTAAAGGGTACTTGTTATGTCGTTTTAATTTGGAAAAAATGATTTTTTTTGGTTTATTAACTAATTCAAATCAAAATAATCTAAAATTAAAAGTTAATGTACAGGAATTAAACTTTGAAAACTGGAGTAAAACTCAAAATTGAACAAGTTAATGGACCAAAAAGACTGTAATCGTTAGAATATGTGTCCATCAAATCGACTTGTAGCTTGAGCTTTTATTGACTCTAATATAAAACGATCTTTATTTTAATAATATTTTACAATTTTAATCAATTATGACATTACGCTTTATCTGTATGTACATGCAAGCAGCATAGATAAAGTCCTTGAATATACATTAAGTATCATGAGATCTGTCTCGTAATATAAGATCATGAAATTCATTAGGAAGTGTATCATATATTCTAAACAAGTTCCTAGTCGAATAAAATAAGGATAAAGATCGCTTGAGCTTGAGACTAGCATCTGTGATGTAAACGTCGTATTTCATTGGCAAGGTTATGGAAATCTCCATTCATACAGATGACTGATCATATGATGATGCACTGAATAACCCTCCATTGGACTGCCCAAGTGGTTATCAATTATCGAATGGAATAATCTACGGTTATGGTTGTACACCATCAGTCCTTTGATCTGGGACAATTCAGGGGCTATACATACTAGTATGTACTTTGATCCATTTACCGACTCCATTGAGGATCATTAAGTGGCAAGGTTGGGTCTAGTTACGAAATACGTAGGAACAAATGTATTGTAGTCGAGGATTCACCGTTTGTCTACGGGTGAAGATATCCTATATGATATGACAAGTTGTTAGTGAAAGGAGTCTCTGGCCAGAGCAACAAATGTGCTTTAGGGTAAAAGTGTTTTTCCTAGTTGCCCATACCATGCCACTGTAGTACTCAAAGATAAATCATATCGTTATCGAATTCATATGCAACTCTCGATGTACCAATAGTTGCATATTCGATTTGGATATACGTGATGAAGGGACTGTACTGTATGCAAATCATGACTTAGGGTTCTTACAGGCACTATCAGCGATACCTAGAGGATCATGGCATGATGCTACTAAACGCTCTTATCATGATCTGATGGGTGCAATCAGAAATGAGTTTTGACATTCTTGATCAAGGAGCTGATTTAAAGAATAAGACTAATTAGTGTAAGCCCGAATGAGGATATATGTTATTCTGAATCACATGATAATGTGAACCCACGGCTAGCTGTATCCATGAATCATTGAGAGTCACACAAGTATCGGATTATGTGTTCCCGTTGAGATAATCAAAATTCAAAGTGTTGAATTTGGTGAGTGTAGTTTGATGGAAATCAAACAGAAGCTTATAAGTGAGTTTATAAGTTGATTTCATAAGATGGAACAAATGGAAGTTAGCAAAACTGATAACTGACGAAGGAGAGTTGAACTGCCAGTTTTGGTGAAGAAGTTCACAAAACTGGCAGCTGCCAATATGGTAAGTGAAATTTTTAATCTTCGAAATTGTCAATTTCCATTATATGAACATGACTTGTACCCTCGGTACATCGGCGCTGTCTGATCGTCGATCGAGAGTGTAATAAATTCACAATTATTTAATTAATAACACGCGCAAAAAGCGTTTCGAACGTTGAAACAAAAATTTTAAAACTTCGCCTTGGTGTGAGTAAACAGTGATCCAATAGTGGTATCAGAGCCAAGTTCTCTATAGAAAACTGATGCACCATTAAAATTTTGATTTTAATCCGAAAAAAAAAAATCGAACTTCCTGGAACTATCCCGGGCAGACCATGCATGGCCCTGCGTGCGTTGCGTGTGTGCGTCCTGCGCGCAAGGCACACACAGTGTGCCCGCCAATGCCCGATCTGATCATGCAGCCAGTGGTCAGTCAAGCCCATGACCCAGCACGGTGTCCGAGACGTTCCCAGACACCTGCCCGTCCTGCCCGCAGGGCACGCACAGTTTGCCTGCCAGCGCCCGATTTTACAGGGCGGACAGGTATCCGGGAATGTCTCGGGCACCGTGGTGGGTCATGGGCTTGAATTGTTCGGGCATAGGGTGCGATTTTCTGATTTTACAAAATTTTGGATAAAATTGATATTTTAGGAAAATTTGTTCAATTTTTCTTTAAGATCAAATTTTGGTAAATTAATAATTTAATGGAAAAATAAATAATTAGAATATGATTTTAATTATTTATAGTAAAAATGAGTTTTACAAGAAATCAATTATTATTGAATAAATTGAAAATTAAATAAAAGATGTTTATTTAATTTATTAACTTCTTTAATAATTATGGTGGTTATTATTAAATTAATAAATGCGTGATTTAATCAAGCAATTAAATTTTTTTAATTAATTTATGTTAATATGTGATATTAAATGCATGAAGGATGATCAAGATCTTTAACCAATATTTGCCAATGTTCTAAAAAGTCCGTTTAAGCTTGAAGCTCGAAAAAAAAAACCCCGCTTCGAAGAAAAGTGGTCAAACTGTAGTTTGACCGAATTAAACGTAATTAAGACATTTAATTTAGTGTTCTTAAGCACAATTAATCGCATCTATTTATTTTAAATTTTTTATTTTGAAGATATGTCTTTTTATTTTAAAATAAGAAATTAGGTTTATAATATTAGTTATGATTAAGCATGTCTGATAATGATTTGACAAATATTTAGTATTTTTTATTGTGGTCTAGTAACAAAAACAAATAAAGATTGTAGTTTTGAGATTTTTATACTCTTATAAATATGATAATTAATGTATCAGACTTAAATTTATCATATTTATGTATTATTTTATCTATTTATTGGTTTGAGATAATTACAAATACATTAAAGATAAAAAGCGTTTTTTCACGCTTAAGAATGTGTTAATCTCGCTTAAGCTTGAAAAGCTTGGAGCTCAACATCCGCGCTTCGGAACGTTTCACACTTTTTAGAACCTTGATATTTTCACATAATGCTCGATAAGATTCATATAATCTATACAGATTCATATCATCTATATATGTCAAGACGGCGGAAAGTTGAAGGCATATATCATTCTCTTCAATTTTCTTTATGTAAATCATATTTTCAGCTAAAATTATTAGCTAAAAAGTTATCTCTTCCTCTATAGGAGATTACTAATGTAATAATACGTATATCTGAATAAAATCACCAGGTTTTTACCCATCTCATGTTATGCTCATTTTAAATTAAATCTATTACTTTACGTGTTAAGGTAGAAAACGAAAAAAAGTTGTGATAGTGTTTTTGAAAGAAACGATGACATGAATCAGCGGTTACAACTGTGTGGTTAGGCTGTGCAGAGCAGTTTGTAAAATCCGTCAGGCACAACCTGACAATATTTTGTTCAAAACGTATGATGTTTAATTTATTTTATGGAAGTATGATGGGTTAGAAAATAAATTGGAAAATACACATACAGACACACTGTTGCACGATTTTCTTGTCCGCAAGTGTACAGTGTCAAGTTTTAGTACTGAATTGAGTACGAATATCATTTCCACGAAGGGTGAATATTTAAAATTATATTAATTACCTTAATTAGAATAGTCTCACTTTATTTATAAATTAAATAAAGATATTTTTAGATTAGTAACTAATAAATAAAACAAAGTCAAACGCAAACTTTGAAAAATCAATGATAGAAAGTATTTAAAAATACGATTTCACTTGGTCTCCACTATATTTAATTATTATTGATATCTATAGTCAGTAGTTCAACCCCTTTACTAATCAAGAATTTTAAATTATTCCTACTCTCTTTTCCAAGTGATAAGTAGAAATTAATTATCTAATATCAATTTCAATATCCCTATAAAAAATCAAGTATACCAACAAAGTATTTTCTATGTTCATATCTAAAATCTCGTCTCTCGAGTGATAGATTTCAAATAAATATAACAATTCAGTTAGTAATCAATTAAATGAACTCGGTTAATTCAAGAAAACCCAAATAAATGAAGAAGTGAATTGAATATATAAATCAACGATTAAAAATATAGTTTTGACCAAGCTATGTCATCCCCTAGATAAATAAATTAGTTCATGATGAAATAACAACGATAATATATCATGTTTCTCAACATAAACTAATCAAATAGAAACTAAGAGGATAATAACGAGAAAGAGCGTGTCCGAATTTGCGACTACGTCCTCGAAATATACATCTTTCGTCTTCATTCCTCGCTCTTCGTTCTTCACGTTTTTAACTCTCTGTATTTTGTGTGGTATGCGGCTCTCCTTTTCTTTCTTGTGTGTGGCTGAGGCTTCTTTTTTTATATCCATGAAAAGCCCGAAAAATTCACGAGTCCTAGTTCTGTAGGTTTGCGTCGCGCACGGGTTTGCTTGGAGAACGCGCAGCTGCACACATCTTTCTATTTTGTGCATGCATCTTCTTTGGGCCATGTAGTTGCACGACAATGGTGCACTGGTCCGCTCCTCTTCATGTGCTGCACTGCTTCATCATGTGCCCACAGCTGCGCGTGGAAAACCGTGCGGCTACGCATTTTGTTCTACTTTGTCTTGATAGCTCGAGTGTGTGGCTGCACAAGGATATCGCGCAGATGAGCACTTTATGTTTTCATGCACCTTCATTCTTATATCTTGGACTTGGTTACCTTTCATCGGCGCTCATCGTTTCCACTCTAATTCACTCCCATTCGGTTGCATATTATTTGCTATGGTTTGATTCCTGCAAACTACATGACTACTACCAAAACATGTATATCTGCTCAACAACAAGTGTAATCCAAGTTAAATCATAGGATAACGTAAGAGTAGAAATCAAACTTATCACACACTTAGCAGTACAAGATGATGACATGTGGTATATCATCACAGATGATCTAATAAAGATACTGAAAGCCAACACAACAACAACAATATTAGAAGATGTGACTCAAATGATTTAAAAGCATAGATTGAATGGACCATCAAAGAAAACAGAATTGGATAACATGGCCAATGACATTCTATACAATACCCTTGATAAGAACATGTCCAGCAAGATTAAGAAATGTTCACCCGCAAAATAAATTTGGGAGAATACTTTAACCGTGAACTAGCATTGAAGGTGATGAGAACACCACCCAGAGAGTGAGTTGTAAAGATGGTGGATATGAGGAAGTCTAAGGACCTCAACAAACTCGAGCTTCATGACTTATTTTCAGACCTAAAAGCATACGAGTTTGGGATGGGATCCAGACAGAAGAGGAGTTCTTTTGACAACCAATCAAAGCTCTAGTCGTCACAACCCAGCTCTGAATGCTGGTGAAAATTCTTCTAGCAGAAAATCTGTTGATCAGATAAAAATGAGGTCGTGTCTTTATTTGTTAAAAAATTTAACAAATTCGTTTCAGTTTAATTTTAACTCTTATCATAAAAATATCAAGTTGATAATAATCAGGCTTATTTTAATCGTGGAAAAAGGGGCATTTTATTATTGCAGCTGGCCCAGAAAATATGATAAAAAGCAATTTGAGAAGAGATGGTCCAAGGATGAAATAAGATACTATAAGAAGAAATTGATCAAAATGTGCTCATTATTGAAAAAATCAAGACCAATTGGGCTAATACAGACTCAGAAACTTCAAGTTCATAAATTTCTTCCAGTCAGAATGAAGAAGAACAAGTTCAGTGCCTCATGGCGGATTCTAGGATAAGAAGACAAAGTGGAAGCAGAGGTTTAAGTTTTAAAATATAGATTTTTCATTAGGTGTATTAGGATTACTTATCTTAAAATGACAAGAGGAAGATGAAGATCAGGTCTCTATACAAAAGGTTGTTACAATGAAAGGTTGACCTCTATTTATTATAAAGAAATAAGTGGTTGATGTCCGGTTGTTAGGAGAAGAAGAGGAGGTGGTAGCAGTGGTTCAAGTTATAGAAAATATTTTTTCATAATTGCATTAGGATTTCTTATCCTAAAATTGTAAAAATGTTAACTCTTTTTTTTTAAAGGATGTTATTCATTATCTTAATGAAGAACATTTTAATATCTTGTGTACTATCAACTCTTAAACTATTTATATGTAGCATTTGTATCTAGTTTTATAGTTTGGTTTTATCATCACCAAAAAAGAAAAAATTGTTGGAACATAAAGCAGCATAAATATGCAGATTGAGAAGTGAAGTAAACATAGAACAATCATTCAAATCTGCATTATTTGCATGATCTTTGAGCACTCTCAATCTGTCATATATTAAGTTGCTCAACTTGGCACACACTTATCAGAATTACATTAGATCATCAAAAAATTAGTTTGTGATACCCTACCAACTCAAGCCATCAAAGATAATTGTTGAATTTTTTGTTGTTTCCAATGAACTAAGGATTCTTAATTAGCCAAAAATTATTGTGTGATCAATAAGAGTTGCGATTTAGGAAGCGATTAGTCCTAGTCGAAGTGAGTTGTTACAAAACTTGTAAAAATAAAGCCTTCAAATGGATTCTTTCCTAAGTATAAGAAGGAGTGATGTAGGGGTATTCATCTCTAAACATCCATAAAATTCTGTTTTGATTACCTTACGCACTTTCTATTGATTGCTTGCATATCTACCTATTTTCTTTGGTTAACTGTTGGTTACATAAAATATATATTTTATCACTAGTCTTGTCGAACTATTCCACACTTGCTTATTTTTAGATTTCTATTAAATTCTAGTCGTTCAAGAAAATGTCTTAATTAACAGCCTAAAAACTGTTAAAGTAAGCTCGATTTAAGAAAATATTTTAAAAGAGATTATTCACCCTCTTACAAACTCTATTATGATCTCAGTGTTATGCCTTGTATGCATAGTATTATTTTTAAAATTATATTCATCACACACACTCGTGTACAGATGCTAAAATGTTGGATAACTACAAAAATTTCCCAGATGATCGAGACCTGACGTTTAAATTGTTGTATAATTTAAAATACTTGAATTACATTATTAACCAAAAAACATTTCAAATAATCAGCAGATTTTCAATCTTATAATTGAAATAAGAACCAAAGGAATGCACCGATTTCCATTAGTTGCAAGGGGTATAATTATTTGGAGGTGATAATTGAGAAGTATCAATTGCTCATGTTCGAAGAGCGATCAAGACTTAATATCTAGACTATCATATGATTTTAAATATTTGAATTGTATCACCATAAAAAAATACTTTTTTTAATAAATTGGAAAGTGTTCAATTCTATATAATTGATAAATGAGATAGCTTTACATTAGAAAACAAATAAAACAATAATATTTATGATAATTGTAATGATATATATCTATCAACATCTACATTACTATTTATTAAGTGTAAATTCTCCGTCTGTGTCTTGACCAAATTATGCAAATTAAATTGTGTAAGCCGTTAAACCTTCATCTATGTCTTTTTTACCAAATTTTCCCAATTAAACTGTGAAAGCACATGAAATTTAAAAAACAAGAAAAAAAAATTATGAAGAACACAAAAATATATGGGAAACTTGTTTTTTTTTTGTCATGTATATTTGTCTCCTTGCGATTTTGATCCTCTATATTGTCAAATTTCCATTTCAATTCGTTATCATTATTCTTTTGAAAATTTTAGTCATTTTTACAACGTGACACAAATGCAATGTTGATGTAGCGCTGACATGTATAGCGTCACATAAGCATTCCTTGTGAAAAAAACTGAAGTTACCAAAACTAAAAAATACAGAACTAACTAAAATTTAATAACATAGAAGATTTAAATCATAATGCAACAAAATTACAACACCAAAAATACAATTTTCTAAAAAATATATAAATACAAAAAATGATAAAATCAATTAGACACAAAAAAGAAAGACACAGAAAATATTTTATTTACATAAACCATGCTTAACATAAAAATATACTCATAATATCAGGTAGCATTCTGTAACATGTTGGTATATTTATCATTTATAAACTAGGTTAAATGAATCAAGCCAAACCACGAGCTTTTTAAGTCAGCTCTAAAATATTTAGTTCATATACGAAGTTATTAAATTCGAGCCGGACTCGAATTTTTTTCCAGTATTTTTGTCAATATTTTTCGAGTCACTCGTTAGTTTTAATATTTGATTAATATAATATTAAATAAATATATTTTGAATCGTTCCAGCCTTTATTTTCGAGCAATGTTTCGATTTGGGCTCTAATTAGACTCGAATTTCTGCCAAAAATATTTATTCATTCGAGCTCGAGTCTTAGAATTTTCTAGATATTTGTCCAGATTTGGTTATATTCCTATATATTTGTATTATTATTTTTCAATTCAAAAAGTATTTTTTTTTTATTTCTAATTTTCTAACTTTAGTCAAAAGTAGTTGGACAGCCATATCCTACTGCATTCTTTAAAGAATAGGTGCATGCCAGTTGCCATCTTCACAGAATACCGAAGAGGGCAGGGTCGAATTTTCCACCGAGGTTCACATAATCGATGGAGAACCGTGTACAGCTATTTCCTATGATGAAGCACCCTACAAAAGTCGATGGCCAAAACAAATTTACAAAATATTTACTTAAATAGAATATATTTGCTACCAAATATTTGATAAATTATAATAAAATAAGTTAAATATAATAAGACAATTATTACTAATAGTGTAGCATTTTGTTAATGAGAATTTCAGAATGATTTTTAAAATTATCTATATATACAACGAGTCTGTTGAATATTTCTAACAATTAATTATGTTTTATATATCAAAAAGTAGTTAACTTAATTATTAATGCTTAATCTTTAAGTAAGAACAAAACATTGCCAAAGTATGATCTTGTTAAATTTTATTCAGTGAGAATTCGTTTTTCAGTCATGTGTATTTAATTTTTTGGCGATTTTAATAATTTATGTTGTTAAATTTTCAGTCTTATTATTTTTCTCGATGTGGATCCGATGCGACGCCTATATAGTATTGACATGTACAGTGTTACATGACTCACTTAAATACTTCTGATGAAAAATAATTAAAATTGAAAAAAAATCAAACATACATGACGACTAAACTAAAATTTGGCAATAAAATGGACCAAAATTACAAATAGGTAAATATATGGGACTAAAAATGTAATTTTTCTTTAATTTAAAAACTTTTGAATTTCGGTGTATAATTATTTCAAATTTCATACCCCAAAATTTTTTGTAAGTGTTGAGACAGGATTAGAGTTTGGAGAAGGGTAAATAAACTCTAATTAGGACTTATCAGTAACTAACTGAAACTCTTAATGATCATTTTATAACTCTGGATATTTACCAGAAAAATAAATGTAAAACTCAACAGTCAGACTTGATGGTTTTAGTTGGATACGACAACACAAAACGATCATTGGATGATCTGATGTATTCTGATAACCATGTGCTAAAAAAGCAATAAATGTTTTGATCGCTTAAGAATGCTTAGAAATTTTGTGATAATGCAGATTGTAAAATGCATGAATTCGAGGGGCAGTTCTTCGAGATTGCATCAACATATTTATAGTTATGAAGCTTCAATGGTCGAATATGATTTCCAACGATCATTTGTACCATTTTCCGATAGAACAGACTTGTCTCTATCAGCACTGTACTACTGTAATAAATTTCATTAAATGTCTCTTTTTCTTTATCATCTTGTAGCTCCTAGCTAGCTTCTGAAAAGTAGTTTGACCTAAGTTACTTTGAGAAACATTACGTCACATTGGGATCGTTGGTAATGTAGTGATTACTTTATGCTGAAACCGGTAGTCTCTGAGCAGTTTTAAATATGATATCTTCATTGATTTGAACATTTCTGACCAACGATTGGAGAAAAATGGATTGTATTTAAGACAGAGCAGTCAGAATATAGTTAATCTACAGATGGTGACGAATAACTCACTGGAGTGGCTAGACTTTGCATCAACGATCGGAAAGCTGAAACAAAACAACGCAACGGCTGGCTTCCTGCAATAACCTGATGTTGTTATTTTGTCAATTACCAAAACTTTGAAATAAACTTATTATATGAAAGCAATTAAACATGATAGAATTGAAATAATTAATTTCATTAAGGAAATGAAATTTAATTTGTACAACAAGTGCAAGAATTTAAAACACCTAATACATCTACAAATATAGAAAAACTATATTCTAAAACTCTGAGAAGCTACGACCATACTTCTTCTTTTTCTTCATGTCTCCTTCATTCATCATTGTGTTTTGACTCTTCATACTTAGTCCTTTCGGCCCGTCGTTTCTGCTCCTTATGCTTATTGAGGTCCACTTCACCCTTTTTTTTTGTCACTGCTCTACATGTATTCTAAAATTTCCTGCAACTAGCTCCCATAGAGTCGAACCACTCATCCAAACGTTGATGAACTTGAGCTATCTGAGTTTTTAATTAGATATCCAAATTTTTCATATCAGAATAAATTTTAGAGTAGGGTGAATAAACTCTAATTAAAATTTTTGCATTTAAACCGTTCTTGATAGCTTTCATGATATCAAAAATTATTTTTGTACAAATAGACTTGCTGGACCACTAAAAAATGTAATTGCATAAATGATCGGGTGTGACTAGTGATTACTATATTTTATAGTTTAACAAAAAAAATTGAAATAAAATTTTCAAGAGTGTTAAGTGTGTATTTAATACTTCAAATGTTTTTATGGATGTTTGAAGATAAACTCATACGTCAAGACTTCTTCCATTCAGGAAGGCTTCTACTAAAGAAATTTGGTTTTAGAAAATCTTGTAATAACATATTTCAATTTGGACTTCTCACTGTTTAATTGAAACTCTTAGTGAATTTTACAATTCTAAATATTTAAGAACCATATTACTCAGACAACAATTGCAAAACTCAAAGGTAAAACCCGGCGGTTTGAGTTGGATATTGCAGAACAAAATGATCATTGGATGATGTGATCTATTTTGATAAGCGTGTGCTAAGTAACAATAAATATTTTGATCGTTTAGAGTGCTTAGAAATATTTTGATAATGTAGATTGTAAAATGTGTGAATTCTAGAGGAAGGTCTTTGAGTCTCATCAACATACTTATAATTGGGAAGCTTCAAGGTCATATACACTTTCCAACTATCACGTGTATCATTTCCTAATAGAACGGACTTTTGTTTATCAACATTGTACACTGTATTAAATGTCTCATTTGCTTTATCATCTTGTAGCTTCTAGCTTTTTAAAAGTATTTTGAGTTAGTCACTTTTGGAAATATTTTGTCACATCAAGTGTTGGTAATGTTCAATTAGTTTATACTGAAACTGGTAGTCTCTGAATGGTTGGAAATAACGTATCTTTATTGATTTGCACACTTCTGACCAATGATGGTGCATATTCTAAGATGATTGGTTATAATGCAGGTATTTTTATAACTAAACCAAGTACATAACGAAGTAGTAATACTTTTTAAATATAAATTTTTAATATTTTTTATTATTATTGAAGTTATGTGTACTTTAGCAAATAAAAAAAATAAAGGTAATGATAGGAAAATATATGTATAAATTATTGTATGAAGATGTATTTTGCCAAATAAAAATGGTATTCCAAGTAGATTTATGAAGCGTAGTTTAGAAACAAAATAAAGCAGATAATAGATATTGTTAGGATCGTGTGACTGGTTAGAAAGATGTTGAATAAACAATCACAATAGTTTGTCCAAAACTTCGGTTGGATTAACAACTTTGAATTTAGTAATTCTCGCCAAGTCAATGTCAGTTGGCTAATCAGATAAGTTATATGTGGAAAGAAGTTAAACTGACATATTGAACACTAAAAAAATGGCTAAGCAAGAAAAACAGTTGGGTTACCAAGAGTAAGACGATTGAAATGTAAATAACACAAAATGTTTCAGGATGTTCGGATATTTGAATAACTCCTACAACACCCCGTCTTCCTTGTGGGAAAGATATTCATTGGAAGACTTTGGAGATTACAATTTTTGTAACAACCCGATTCAGTAGAGCTTTATCTCTGTCTAACTGAAACTCCTAGTTTAACTTACTTAATTAAAAAACACTGAACATTACAATAACTGTTGGTTTACAAGTGTTTCGAAATGAAATATTAAGCACAAATTGATCGGCAATGATCTGATAAAATACTTAAGCGTGTGCTAAGAAATCCTGAAAGCAATTGGGCTATTGAAAGCTTGAATACTTGAACTTATGCGATGTATTCCAGATAGCCTAACTGATTTACAAGTTCCTCTATTTATTGAATTGGATTCAACGGTCAGTAAAATCAAATATTATATTCGTTCTAAATATGGTAACCGCTAATCCCGTCTTTTTCACGTCGCTATCCTTTCTGACAATTCATACACTGTAGGTAGTGCTCACATATTTTTTTATGATTCAGAGATTGTTGGTACGAAATACTTTTTCCAATAATTCATCTTTGTAACTCTGAGTAATTTAACTAATTCTTCAGAGAATGTTTCTTCATTTGCTCAACTATCTTAGATCAAGTTGGTCTTCAACTATCAGTTCGCTAGACCTTGATATCGGTTAAGTTTCAAATGGATTTTGTCTTATAATATTTCAATTTAGCTCGTGTTCAATTTGGTTCATTATCGGTTCAATTTGGCTCATTTCGTTAAATCATCAAAACTTAATTGATCCAACAATCTCTCTCTTTTTGGTGTCTGACAAAATATAAATTATAAATCTTAAATGATCTTATACACAATAATTGTAGATAAACTGATAAACTAGCACTAACGTCTATGAAAATCTCTGTGACTGCTCGAGTACTTGCTTGACTCAGTTGATCTCTTGGAAAATTGTTATTTGTTGTTTTCTTTCTACTGACCCACTTCTCCTCTCTCACTAATTTCCCTCTTTTTGTCAACATTAGGGGTCTTCAAAATTCAAGAACTGAACTCAGTTGAGTATACACTATATCATTTTTTATGAGATATATTCATGAACTTTGTCTACCAAACTGTTATAGATCATGATTGGAGGTAGAAATTTGTCAACAGAGAGTTTGAGTAGTAAGAACTTGATCCTTTTTCAATTTGTCCAGAGAGCTAAAAATTCCAATAACCTTGATAAGTGCCTACATAATCGAATTGAAGCATTAAGTGGCTACTTGAACTCGAAGATGTGGGTATATTAACCTTTTGAGATTTTCTTGAATCAGAAAAGGTTGCTAAAGCAAAATAACGCATCCTTCACTTAACCAAGTGCAGGGGTCGGAGCCAGCATACATAAGTACCTGGAGCTGACTGCATCATGTGTTAGACAGTAACAGGTTCAGTTAAAATCGTATTAACCGAACTTTTTTCAACAAACCGAAACGACCGAAATTTACTAAGAAAACCTAACAAACTAAATCGAAAAATTCAATTATTTCGGTCAGTAGCACAATTAACTGAAATTTTATAATTTTTTTAAATAATCATGTTTTAAATAAAAGAGTTCAATATAAAAATTGCATTAAATAAATTTAAATTTTATTTATTAAAAAATATTTTTAAGTAAATTTTAATATTTATATCATTATACACTTTATTAAAAAATTTAATAATATTAATTTTATTTATAAAAGTTTGGTTTGTTAGGTTAACCGAAGTTTTATATTAAAAACGAATTGAACCGAACTAACATATATTTTAAAAAATTTAAACCGAACTTCCAAATAAACCGAACGTAAGACCAAATGTTTGCCGCTTTACAAAAATTTATAACTGATGGTAATGGTGCAACTCAAATATTTAAATCGCACAGCAACCCAAGCGTCATGGTTCGGTCGCTCTACTTAGTAGGGGCAATTATTTTACCTCAACACCGGACCAAATTTTCAAATTAATTCATGTCAGTCTAATATTTTTGTTGAAACCGATATTTTGTTCATTCATAAACTGTAATTGATGTTTGCCCGTTATTTGTTGATATATGTTTTTTTGTGTAAAAATAACTTGACAGTTTTTATTTTTTTTCATTCCCTGAGTTACTTAACTAGAAAAATTCAATATTCCCAAAATTTTACAACAAAGAATTATTTTTCAAATGTCATACTTATTCAATTTTCGGTTATTATAAATAGAAAAATCACAAAATAAACCAAATAATAATTGCACATCAATAATCATCAAAAATTTCAACCAATTGATTATTATTCCACAATAGATTTTTGGGTTAGAAATTCAAACTCCAAAATTCATATATATCATGAGACAATATTATTGCAACTCGAATAAGCGCAACTAAAAATTCAATATAATTTATAGTCGTTGATTTTTTATCTCAAAATTGCATAATTTCATAACATACGACAATAAACCAACCAGTACTCAGTACTGAATTATGATTTGTGGGAGATTTTTTATTTTAAATTTTTAAGCATGAGCTTAAAAAAATAAAAAATAAAATAAAATAAAACTGATAAAAAATTTGTTATATTTTTAATATTGTTTGAAAAAAACATTTAAAATTTAAAAATACTATTTTAAAAAAATAAATGGGGTTGGAGCCCATCGTAGCCCAAGATTTTATAGTGCATGCAGTACACAAACAACACACATGATTTACGTGTTTCACCCGTTAGAAAATATGGATTTTAAAATCCGGTCCTAACTAGATATCTTCTTTAATTTTTGTAAGTTCTTGTTGTTGCTGCAGACACTAACAGAAATCCAAGCAAAGATTCAAGAATCATGCACAAAAAAGAGCACAGAATGTAGCTGTGTTATAGCAGAGCTATCAGCAGCAATCAAGACAATGACTCAGGCAACTACTGCTGATCTATACATATCTAACGCGAAAACCACGTCTCAGAATCTGAAATCTTTACTCAAAGCCAGCCTGCGGCCTGATACCGATCTTGTTGACATAATCCCTGCTGCATCAGTTGCTTCACTACTCATAGATATCGTCTCTTGCACAGCCTTGCTTCCTTGTCAGATTACAAGTGCCCTGATGATGCAATGAGGCATATCAATCGAATTGACAAGGAGAAAATTTTACCAAGAACTTCTAGTATTGACGGATCCCATAATTTTAGTGTGGCAGTTGAGTGGCAATGATTAGCCAATGATAGTAAACAAATTGTATCAACTTGCCGTGCCGATGGTTGATCGGGGTGAAATTAAATAGTGTGGACAATCAGGTTTTGGTCTCTAATTATGTTTTAGTTAACTAACTTGATTTATATGCACTTTCATTAGTTCTTTAATAAACTAAGATCTCATTTAATTAATTAGAACACCATATATAATCAATTTATGCTAAATTAAGGAACCGATTATGATAATTTTCAGTATATATTTTTTATTTTTCTCCTTCTAATTTTCTAGCTAATTTTGTTCTTTTTACCTTTTGGCCCCAGGAAATATGAAGTTTAGAAAACCAATGTATAATTATTTTCGAAAGAGAAAAAAATGATAAGTTATCGAGTATAGAGTTCTCTTATGAAAATTAACTATTAAAAGTACACAAAAACTCATGTGCGAAAGTCTTACGGGTCAATTTTTGATACAGATATTCTATTTGGGCCATTTATTAAAAAATATTTTTTTTTATGTCAAAAATATTACTTTTTATTATAAATATGGACAGGATTGACTCGTCTCACGAATAAAGATCTATGAGACCGTCTCACAAGAAATCTACTCTAAAAAATAATAGTACTTGACCTTTGGATTTGGTGAAAATGGTGACAAAAAACTAGGAATTAAAGTAATATATATCATTTTATGTATATTCAATTAATAATAAGACCAAATCATATTTCTTAGTCCTATGTAAATTGAACGACAAAGTTCATGTTTTTTTCTCTCGAGGATCTGGGAACATTAGCGAGGCTCGTGCATGCACGTGCTTCATGTACGTGGAAAATGCATTCTTTACAAAAATCAACAATATTTTATACATCAGACTTAGACTATACTATATGATGTAAAAAAACTCTTTTAATACGATATAATAATTCGATATTTAGATACGAACCCACAAAAATTTATTGTTCGATACGTGACTTTGGTTATTATGCCACACGTACCACTACATCAAATTAGAAAATCTTGATTTAAACATATTCTTATTTCTTGAACATCGAAAGAGCTAGGACATTCAAACAATACTTTATTTAATTTATTCCAAGAGGCATTCGAGTTGGTGGATTATGTGAACATTTGGCCAAGGGTCAAGAGTTTGATATCCCCTACCAAGGGACGGAGCTAGCTAGAATTTTAAATTATATGGGGCTGACGACAAACTATTGAAATGGTTTTCTTTGATTCTAAGATTCAAACTCATTAATTATTATATCGTTATCAAGTTTTCACCAACACCAGTTCAATATATATAGATAACCATAGTTTTCAATTAGGATCAATCGTCTTTTTCCGACAGCAATCGACCGGGGTGATGGGGATGGGGTTGTGTGGATCGAGTTAGGGATTGATTTGTTCTATTTTTAGCATGTGTTTGGAACTTTTTTATATAGAAGGTGGTGGAGGCATGACCTGATCATGTATATATTCTACTCATATATGTTATTTTAACTCTAATGGTATTTTAAATCATCTATAATTTCGATATTTAACAATAAAATTTTTAAACACAATTGAATAACTAACCCATATGATGTATTTTTAAAAAATAGCATTTTTATTAAGCTTATATAATATAGCTTTTTATAGTTTAAAATACCATTTTTATCTTTTTCTCCCAATCTCAATAAAATATTACAACTTAGATAAATAAGAATCACTTTCCAAAATAATTAAAATAAAAATATTTCATTGAGAATTATTTTTTTAATAAATAATTCGTGATCGTGATAATGATAATAATGTGATATTATACAGATAATGATAAATATAATGCTGTTGTTTTATTATTATCAACAATGATGAAAATTATAATTATTATCTTATTAGTTTATATAATTTATGAGTATTTTTATTTTAATTTTTAGTAATTATTTTTTCTTCTTTTCTTCTTTTTTTTATATTTTAAAAATTATTGAAAGAAACAAAAATGATTCCGTCTGTTTAAAATAAAAGTTGAAATTATTGAATGTTGAAAATAAGTGTTGTAAATATTAAATATTAAAAAAATTATTTAACACGTTATCAATACGATACTCGAAGGTTTGGTTCTCCATATTTTTCCAAGCTCCAAAACACAAGAAAAAGATAACAATATTCAAAAGTAAGAATATTTATTTTACTGTTTATTTATTTTTATTGTGTATATATCTAATATATAATATCATGTTATTATATAAAAGGAGTACTCTATGACACTTCATTATAATAATGTGATGTGATTATATTATTACATTGCTTATATATTTTTATTGTGTTATTGTTTATTTATTGTATATATATTTGAATAATATCATGTTATTTTATAAAAAGAGACTATGACACCTCGTTATAATAATGTGATTTGATTATTTCATTGTTTATATATTTTTATTGTGCTATATATTAATTATATATATTTGTATAATGTCACAGTATTATATAAAATGAGACTCTGACACCTCATTGTAATAATGTCCTCATTATAATAATGTGATGTGATATACATATTTTAAAACATGATTAACATTATATACATTATATTATTACCATAAAATTTACATGTACATACATTTTTTTTTTTTAGATTTTGTAACATTCATAAGCGGCTAGTTTTTACCATATAAATATGATTTTACAAACACATTCAATCACTCCAAACTTACTCTTCCTACCTAAAAGTTTTCTTCATCAAAATTTTCGAAAAAGAAGAAGATGATTTTTTAAAGGTTATTTTGTATATTATTTTTGTTATTATACTTATCAGTCTTGTATTTATCGGAGAATATCTGCCTTGCGTTATTTCTTTATTTATAAGAATTCTTGTACTTATAATTTATATGCTACTTATTATGTCATATTAATAAATTTATAACTTAACTAATAAAATGAATTGTTATTTTTATAGTATCACCATGTCAAATTTGGCAAAGCTCGAATTTGTTGTACTTGATATTACGGAAAAAAATTATATGACATGGACTCTCGATGTAGAAATACATCTTGAGTTATTGGGTCTAAATGAGACCATAAAAAAATAGATATCTCATCATCACAAGAAAAAGTAAAAGCTATGATATATTTGCGTCGACATCTTAATGAAGGAATAAAATATGAATATCTCATTGAAAAAGATCTAATGGCTTTATGGAAATAATTAAAGGAAATATTTGAACATATAAGGGAAATTATACTTCCGACCGTTCGTGATGAATGGAATACATTAAGATTCCAAGATTTTAAGAAAGTTAGTGATTACAACTCAGCAATGTATCGAATAATCTCGCAATTAAAATTTTTTGGACATGAGATTACAAAATCGGAAATGCTTGAAAAAACATTTTTCACTTTTCACGCATCAAATATAACTCTACAACAACAATATAGAGTGAGTGGATTTGCAAGATATTTTGAACATATCGTATATTTTCTTGTGGCGGAAAATAACGAGCTGCTAATGAGAAGTCATCAGTTCCGACCCAATGAATCAAAACCATTTCCAGAACTAAATGTTGTAAGTAAAAATGAATTTAAAACTAGAAACCAAAATAAAAATGAATTTAAAACTGGAAACCAAAATCGAATTCAAAGACAAGGTTTTGGTCGAGGTCGAGGTCGAGGAAGTGGTCGTGGTCGAGGCCATGATTTTGAAAACAATTGAGATAGTTACTTCTATAACTCATCTCAAAAGGACATCACGAACCACCCCTAAAAAAGCATCATGAGAACATGAGTGTTAGTGAAAATCACTCAAAACGATTTGGAAGCTTCTGTTTTAGATGCGGCACTCCAAAACATTGGTCTCGTATTTGTCAAGCCCCCGAACATCTTTGTAAGCTCTATAAAGAATCAATAAAGGGAAAAGAAAAAGAGATCAATTTCACTGAATACAGTTACCGTTTGAGTGATTCAACTCATTTTGATGCTGCAGATTTTCTGAATGATTTCTTTGAAATGATCAATATATTGGTGGAATAAAAATGTAAAATATTTTATTTTTCATGTGCTCATATGCTAATGTTTTGTTGTATAATTATGATATGCGTTATATTTTCAATAAATTACATATGTATTGTCAGTAATTTTTTTTTCATTGCATATTTTTATTGAAGTTCATATATGGAAATACTGTGAACAAAGCTAAACAAAGAACTAATCCCATGGAAGTTTGCATACCTGATACTGGTACAACGCACACTATTCTTCGAGATAAAAGATATTTATTAGAACTAAAACCAACAAAAACAATTGTGAATACAATATCAAGTCTTGTAGACTTGATTAAAGGTTGTGATAAAGCACATTTTTGTTACCTAATGGTACAAAATTTCTTATAAATGATGATTTATATTCACCACAATCGAAAAGGAATTCGTTGAGTTTTAATGACATATATTCTCATGGATATGATACTCAGACAATAAATGAAGGAAATGAGAAATATATGTGTCTTACCACATATAAATCAGCAAAGAAATATGTAGTTGAAAAACTAACAATGCTCCCTATAGGATTGCATTATACACATATAAGTCCAATTGAATTAACATGGTAGTTGATAATTCTTCAATATTAATCAATTGGCATGATTGATTAGGACATCCTGGTTCAACAATGATGCAAAGAATTATAGAAAATACACATGATCATCCGGTGAAAGACCAGAAGATCTTTCAAAATAATAAGTTTCAATATAAAGCATGTTCGGGAATCTTATTATAAGATCATCACCAACTAAAATCCAAACTGAATCAACCATGTTTTTTGAACGTATTTAGGGTGATATTTGTGGGCCAATTCATCCACAGTGTGAACCATTTAGATATTTTATAGTATTGATCGATGCCTCCAGCAGATGATCACATGTACGTTTATTATCAACTTGTAATGTGGAATTTGCAAGATTACTTGCTCAAATAATAAAATTTCAAAATCAATTTCCTGATCATACAATCAAGAAAATTAGACTTGATAATGCTGGTGAATTTACTTCCCAAACCTTCAATGATTATTGTATATCAATGGGAATCACTGTTGAGCTTCATGTTGCTCATGTACATATATAAAATAGATCAGCTGAATCATTGATTAAACGTCTACAATTGATTGTTAGAACAATGATTATGAAAACAAAACTCCATGTTTCTATATGGGGACATGCAATTTTACGTGCTGCTGCATTTATTTGCATCAGACCAAGTGCATATCATAAATACTCCTCATTGCAGCCTGCCTTTGGTAAAGAACCAGACATTTCTCATCTGAGAATTTTTGTGTGTATGATATATGTGCTTATTGCACCGCCTCAACGAACAAAAATGGTATCTCAAAGAAAGATCGGAATTTATATCAGTTATGATAGCCCATCAATCATTCGATATCTTGAGCATCAGACAGGCGACATGTTTACATAACATTTTGTTGATTGTCATTTTATTGAAGAAATCTTCCCAATGTTATGGGGAGAAAAGAAACATATCGAAAAAAAATTACATGGTATACATCATCATTGTTACATCTGGATCCAAGAACTAAACAATGTGAAAAAGATGTACAAAAAATTGTGCATTTACAAGGAATAGCAAATCAAATACCAGATGTATTTGAAGACACAAAATAGATAACTAAATCATATATAAATGTTGTAAATTCCCCTTGTGCTCGAATTGAAATTCCAAAGAAACAAATTGAAGACACTCATGTTATCATAAAACGATTGAAGGTGGAAGGCCAATCGGTTACAAGGATAAAAATCCTCGAAAAAAAAAGTATAGAGAAACAAGATGATCACAAAATAGAGAATGATATTCCGACAGAACATGATGATTAAAATTTTCTGTTAGAAGCACAAAATGATGAGAATCGTGAAATCTCTATCAATTATATTAATACTGGAAAAATATGGAACCGAAAAGATATAAAAAAAATTGATAAGATATTTTCTTACAATATGGCATTTGACATCATAAATTACAATGAAGAACATGAAGCAAAAACTTTTGGTGCATGTGAAACTCGATAAGACTTGATAAAATAGAAAAACGTCATTCAGGTTGAATTGGATTCGCTAAATAAACGTAATGTTTTTGGACCTATAGTCCTCACATCTGAAGATATAAAACATGTTGGGTACAAATGGGTTTTTATTCGAAATCGGAATGAGAAAAATGAAATAATAAGATATATATCTCTGAAGGATTTAAGATGCATGAAGCACAAAGTTCAAAACCCAGAGAATATTTTTCAGTGAAATTGCAAAGATCATTAAGTGGGTTAAAGCAATCCGCTCGAATGTAGTATAATCAATTAAGTGAACACTTAATGAAAAAGGGATATGTAAGAAATTCAATATGCCCTTGTGTTTTCCTTAATAAAAAAACATCTGGATGCATAATTATTGTTGTATATGTTGATGATTTAAACATCATTGGATCGAATATAGAAATTCAAGAAGTTGTGTCGTACTTGAAGGAAGAATTTGAAATGAAGGACCTTAGAAAAATAAAGTATTGTCTGGGTTTGCAAATTGCATAAAAAAATGTGGAATATTTGTTCACCGGTCAAATTATACAAAAAAAGGTCCTTAAACGTTTTATATAGATAAATCAAATCTTTTAATTACTCCAATGGTTGTTAGATAATTAAACATAGAAAAATATTCATTTCGTTCGTGTGAAGATGATAAAGTTATTCTTGGTCCAGAAGTACTATATCTAAGTGCTATTGGTGCCCTTATGTATCTTGCAAATTGTATAAAACCTGATATATCTTTTACTGTAAATTTATTGGCAAGATTTAGTTCATATCCAACAAAGAGACACTGGAACAGAATTAAACATATATTCCGTTATCTACGAGGAACGACAGACTTGAGACTTTTGTATTCAAAAGATACCAATCAAAGCATAATTGGTTATTCTGATGTTGGGTATTTATCTGATCCACACAAGGCACATTCCCAAACATGATATGTATTTACTCGTGGAGGCACTGCAATTTCTTGGCGTTCACAGAAACAAACACTCGTAACAAATTCATCAAATCACACCGAGATTATTACACTACATGAAGCAAGTCGTGAATGTGTGTGTCTAAAATCAATGACCCGACATATCTAAATATCATGTGGATTATCATTCGACAAGAATCCTGTGACAAGAAGCATGTGACATTATATGAAGATATTATTGCATGTGTTGCTCAAATGACAGAAGGATACATAAAAAGAGATAGAACTAAACATATTCCTCCTAAATTCTTCACATTCACCCAAGAGCTTGAAAAAATAAAGATATTGATATTTGTTACATTCAATCAAGTGAAAACTCATCAGATCTCTTCACAAAGACATTTCCAACGATAATATTCAAAAATCAATAATATATAATATTGGGATGCGCAATCTACGAAATTTGTGAAAAATCGTTTGTGTTAACATGATGGGAAATTTACGTAACTGCACTCTTTTTTCCTTACTATGGTTTTTATCCCAATGGATTTTTCCTAGTAAGCTTTTTAACAAGATATTATAAAAACATGTAATGAAGACAATCATTATATCATGATCATCATCACAAGGGGTGTTTAAAGTAAGATTTGAAATTATTTAATGTTGAAAATAAGAGTTGTAAATATTAAAACTTAGTGTAATATGATGTATGCAATGATGTATTTATTTTTAGATTATTTCCAAAGAAATTCTATAAATAGGTCTCTCAATTTGTGAAGAAAAACACAATTGAGTGGAGAAAATTTTATATAATATGTATTTTAATATATTTTGTGAGTTTTATATTTTTACTTTTTACCGTAAATTTTGACTTTTAACACCGTCAAATTTAGTTGGCGAAATTCGTTAGATTAAATTTTTTAGAAATTTGAAAGGTTATTTACTTTATTTTTTTCCAAAATCAAACCCTCGTAAATATACATTAATTCATAATAAAAATTTAAAATTGTATAAACTTTTAGTATTAATATAAGAAATAAAGATCAAATAAATTTAAATATAAAAACAAAAGCAAGAAATTAAGGGGTGTATTCATTATATACTTTTGAAAACTTTAATGATTTTTTTAAATGATGGACTTATGTGGAGTTGATAGATTTTTATTAACTTTTATAAAATCTCACAGAATTATAAAACAAATTTTATACACTTGTAGACTTTTTTTAAAGATTTCACTACAACAAAATATGCATTCAACCACACTCAAAATACAACGGTTTTTTTAAAAAATCGTTGTCGTTGACCTTAAAAAACACGCTAAAAGACAACGTTTTTTTTAGCGTGTTTTTGGGGTAAAAGACAACGGTTTATAAAACTGTTGTCTATAAGCGTGTTTTTGAGGACAAAAGACAACGGTTTTCGTGAACTGTTGTGGATTAGCGTGTTTTTTCGGAGAAACGACAACGGTTTTCGTGAACCGTTGTGGATTAGTGTTTTTTTTGGGAAACGACAACGGTTATCGTGAACTTTTTTGGGAAACGACAACGGTTTTCGTGAACCGTTGTGGATTAGCATTTTTTTTGGAAACGACCACGGTTTTCGTGAACCGTCGTGGATTAGCGTTTTTTTGGAAACGACAACGGTTTTCGTGAACCGTTGTCTATTAGCGTGTTTTTTTGGAGAAACGACAACGGTTTTCGTAAACCGTTGTGGATTAGCGTTTTTTTTAAGGAAAAGACAACGGTTTTCGTGAACTGTTGTGGATTAGCGTGTTTTTTCGAAGAAATTACAACGGTTTTAAAGAGCCGTTGTTAAAAATAGCGACAGTTTAAACAAAAACCCGTCGCTATTAGCGACGGGTTTACTAAAACCGTCACAAAGTTTAATATAGCGACGCATTATAAACCGTCGCTAATTTTAAATCGGCGACGGTTGTAGAAAATTCCGTCGCCGATTTTAAATAGCGACAGGTTTTTGAAAACCGTCGCCGACTCACTACCGACGGTTTTGTAAACCGTCGCCGATTTAAACGTAGCGACGGTTTTATAATTCGTCGCTAATAGTGTCTACGACAACGGATGTCATTTAGCATTTTTCTTGTAGTGGATTTTTCATAAAACCAATGAATACTTGGTTAAAAATTTCCTCAAGTATTAAAAAATCATTTTCAGAACATTGAATCGATGGTAAGATTTTATGTCTGTTCTTTATGGAATTCGGAATTCCATGGATATGGAGGTTACAACCAGAATTTCCTTGCTTATGGAGGGTTAGTTCACAAAATTTTGGGATAAATTATTAAGAGAAGACTCTGATATAGGAAAGCTCCATGGCTCCGAAATTCTTCAACATATGGAAGAAAAAATTTCTTTATATCAGAAAGACTTTAATAAACAACAAGAAAAAGAGCAGGATTCAATGAGTCCTTTCAAGCTTCTTACTCCGAAATATTCTGCTATTTATTCTAAAGAAAAGATGATTGAAGTCTACATTGAAAAACTGAAGAAAGATCTTTATAAGAACATTGCATGTTCTGACTCTAAATCAGATGCAAAATGCTCAAGACCCAAAGGAAGATATTCCTTCCCATATTAGTGATATTTTTGAAAATTATATAAATTCATTAAAAGAAAATATTAAAGATGATTAGGATATTCATCTTTAATAAAGTTGATGGAATATCATTATAGACTTTTTGACTTTTGTAACCATGTTACTATTTTCTTTTATAAAGCATTGTATTGTTTATATTTTTATTTGGAATCTTGGGTTTGATGTCCGGCTTTTGCATCTATTTATAGGCTGTATTATGTTTTTAGAAGAATACGGTCAAGTTTGCTCCCCTCTATTTCCTCTATGTAAACAACCCTTCTTACGAATTAAACAAAAGCTTCAAGTTTTGAATACAACTTTGTAAGTTTTTTTTATTTATTTTGTTTTTATTTACTGTTTTATTTTTATATTTCAAGAGAATAGCCTGAATGACGGGGTAAACTACTCGTGTTAAATCATAACCTTACTATGACACGATCTATATTTATTTGTAGCTTAAAGTACAATTGAGATGATAATAAATTTATTTGAATTTGGGAATTTAATGTAATATAAGGGTTCTTGGTTAAAACATAAGGTAAAAAGATGAACCGGAAAATAGTAAACACAAGGTACGAGTAACCATGAATGTTGCTGGATAAGGAATCGCCATTTTGGAATCCAACTCTGTAAGTACGAAAATGGGTTTTTAATGGGCTTTCTATGTGTGGGATTATATATGCCAAGGATGAAATGGCAGGGGAAAGTTTTGATGCATAAATGTTGACGAGTTTGAGGAGATCGAGGCCGATGATGACAAAAGATTGCAGTATATACGTATTTTTTGTTTGGAAAATGTTGATATTGTGGGACTCTACTGCCACATTGTCACGTTGATGACGAACATGTATCAAGGTCAATTGCAATACTAAATTCAAATTTATAAAATTTTTGTTTATCGTTGGCATATTTTGGAAGATGGATTTTGAACATAACATAGTCACGGATTTAACGTGGTAAATATTTTGTTTTCGATTGTTATTTTTGGTTTAATTATTATTAAATATATTATAAATTAAAAGAAATTTAATACAAAAATTTTACCTAATGAAAAAAATTATTAAAGACAACAGTTTTGGATTCTCACTACAAGAAAAATGGTAAAGGACATTTGTGTAAGTGTAATTCTGAGATATTCGACAACTATTTAGCGACGGTTTTTCTTAAACTGTCGCTAAAGGTAGCGATGGTTTTACTCAAACCGTCGCCGATTTATAATTTTGCGACGGTGAAAATGGTAAAGGACATTTGTATAAGCGTATTTTTGAGACATTCGAAAACTATTTAGCGATGGTTTTTTTCTTTTACCGTCGCTAAAAGTAGCGACGGTTTTACCTAAACCGTCGCCGATTTATAATGTTGCGATGGTTTACTCTACACCGTCGCTAAATTTAGTGACAGTTAAACAAACATGTCGCATGTTTAAAACTAGCGACAGATTTACCAAACCCGTTGCTAAAGTTGGCGACCGTTAAATAAAAACCGTCGCAACATTTAGCGACAGTTTAGATTTAACCTTCGTCGATTTATAATTTTGCGACGGTTTAACTAAAACAGTTGTCATTTTCAAAAAAATTCCTTCCCGCCTAATCTTCCCACCATTTTCTTTCACCACTCTCTATAAATACATGCAAATTTGCTTCAATTTCTTCCACTTCACTTCACAACAATTAAAATTTTTCTCACTTACACGATTTTACAACTTCACAACTCTTAAATTTTTGTCTCTTCACGATTTTACAACTTCACAACACTTAAAATATTTATCTCTTACACGATTTTACTATTTTACAACACTTAAAATTTTTATCTCTTACACGATTTTTTTACCACTTCAAAACGATTAAAAATTTTATCTCTTACACGATTTTATCACTTCACGACTTTTAAATTTTTTATCTTTTACACGATTGTATCAATTGAAAACACAGATTTATTAAATTCGTAAATTTTTTTTATTTTACCGAAAATATTAGCGACGGAATCTATAAACCGTCGCTAACTAGAGACGGTTTTGCACATGAATACCGTCGCTAAATGTAGCGACAGTAAAAAGTAAACCGTGGCTAAATTTAGCGACGGGATTTTTAACCGTCGCTCATTAGCGATGGTTTTTATAAGACAACGGTTTTTGACTGCTGTCGTAGCTACAATTTGCGACGGTTGAATTTAGCGACGGGATTTTTAACCGTCGCTCATTAGCGATGGTTTTTATAAGACAACGGTTTTTGACTGCTGTCGTAGCTACAATTTGCGACGGTTGTCAAAACCGTCGCAAATTGTAGTTTCGACCTCACTTTTTATTTTGCGACGATTTTACAAACCGTCGCAAATTGTAGCTACGACAACAGTCAAAAACCGTTGTCTTTGAGCGGACCATTTAACAACACTGGCCTTAACAACAGTTTTAAAATAGCTACGACAACGGTTTAAAACCCTTGCAAAACCGTTGTCGTTGCTAGAAATTACAATGGTTTAACACCGTTGCAAAACCGTTGTCGTTAATAGAAAAGACAACGGTTTAAAACCGTTGTCGTTGAAGACACTTTCAACAACACCCTCAGTTACAACAGTTTTAAATGGCCTACGACAACGGATTTTATCCGTTGTCGTTTGGCGTTTTTGTTGTAGTGTTTTTGTAGACTTTTGTAAACTTTTTCATAGAATTATGTGAATTTTTTAATTTATAATTGTGATTTATTTTTTTTTCTTTTACATAATTATTGGACATAGATAACCTCATCAATTATAAATTATTTTTTTATTTATGAATGTAATTGAATTTTACTTAAAAGCTAAATCACTTTAATTTGTAAAACATGACAAATGAACTATCACATTTATGGAAATCAAAATTTCAATTCTTTATGTCAATTCAACATATTAATGAACAATATTTTTATAAGTTCATAATAAAATTTTATTAAATGAACAATCAAAATAATGAGTAGTCTTTTATAAAAAAAAAAATCTAATCATTAATGAAAATTGATCAACATCGTTACACATTCCATTGGTTTTGATATCCCTCAATACATTAATATTTGCTCGTTGTTGTTCATGAGTATCAAATAATTGATCAAAGTTGTCACCTTCATAAACTTGTGCAAATGAAAACAATGAGCTTCATTATCTGTGTCAATTTGAAAGTCGTCAAATCGACACTTCTTTCGAAGAAAATTGTGTAATCTAACACAAGCCAATACAATCTCTGTTTGGGTCGTATATGAAAATGGATGAGTCATCTTGAATATTTTTAACTGTGATTTAAATATACCAAATGTTCACTCAATAGCATTCCTCAAAGAAGCATGACGAAGATTGAACAACTCTTTAATATATTCAGGGTGACGACCTTGACCCGTGAGTTCTTGAAGATTATAATGTACATCTCAAAAAGGAGCCAAGAATTGACGTCGATTCGGATATTCATAATCGACTAAAAAATATTTACCCATCAAATCATATTTATAGAGTTAATTAACTAATTAATAATATACATAATATTTGAAAACTACAAAAAATAAGTAGTTATGTAATATACAAACAATATGTCAAATATAAAAAATAAACAAGACAATTATTTGTATCTGAAAATAAATAATAAATATGCTAAAATATTTGTAATTATGGTAACTTTATATATAAAAAAAACCAAAACTATTATAAATATTAATTTGGGTGGGACAGGAGCCACCCTAGCCTCTAGCTCTTACCAACAGTATATTCTCGGACGAACTTGTCACACAAATATTGTTCAGTGTGATTTACTTGAATAGCGTGATTTGAATATTATTGCATTAGCCCGAAAATTCACTCAATGTACACCAAATTGTAACGGATATGGGTTTTCAAGTGATTGAAAAAAACAAGACTTTATCTGTATAGTTAAAAGCTCAAAATCATTAAAAATAAGACGAATTTTTATTCAAAAATGTACTTGCATTTTTTTAGAAAAACATGATTTAATTATTGAATGGGTTGTGTGTTAGGATCAAGCGCTTACCACTGGGCCAAAAGCTTCAACGGTTAGTCAATGTACAACTTTATTTCCATATACTTATGAAAGCGCAGAGTGCACCTACTTGGATGCTAATGGATCGGGCTGTTAGGCCCATGAGTACAGAGAGGTGCGTGTCTATCCGCTGGTGCTGTCGTATATCCCTTAGATATCAGTCTTATCATTTTCCTACCGTCGGCCATATCTCTAAAAGAGACATTATTACCCATTAAGATCCGTTGTCACTCTTTTACAGCCCACTTAGCCAACCAGATCGAGCGACTCAACGTCAAAAGCTTGACGTATGAGAACTTTCCATAAGGTCACCCATCCTTGTACTACTATCATTCATGCACGCTTAGCCCAAGAAGTATAGAAATGTGCTTCTTGGGAGACTTGAACCCATGACCTCGCTCTGATACCAATTGTTAGGATCAAGCGCTTACACTAGGCCAAATGTTGCAGCTGTTAAGCAATGTACAACTTTAATTCCATATATTTGTGACAGCGTAGAGTGCACTTACTTGAGTGCTTATGGGTCGGGCTGTGGGGCCCATGAGTTCAGAGAGGTGCGTGTCTATCTGCTGGTGCTGTCTCATATCCTTACCCTTTCCCCACCGCCGGCCCTGTCCCCAGCAGAGACAGTACTACCCATTAAGAACTGGTGTAACTAATTTACGGCCCACTTAGCCAACCAGATCAAGTTGCGCAACATCAACAGCTTAACGCATGAGAACTTCTCAGGACGTCATTCATCCCAATACTACTCTCATTCATGCACGCTTAACCTAATATTGTGCTTTTTAAGTGTTCTCTGTCCAAACTCAAACTCTAGTTCATACTTGAATTGGACTTAAAGTTCAAGTAAGTGCTCACCCAACTCAAAATTACATTACAACAATGCATTTTGGGTTTGGGGATTTCAAATTCAATATTATTTAAACCCACTTCGTTTGGGCACTCCTCTTTTTTACATTATTTTACTTATTTATCAATTTCAAATCTCAACTAAAATTATTTATAATATTCGTTAATATATTTTATAAAATCTATATCTTTAGATTCAAATACGACATCGAAGCCAATGCAAGATTTGTTGGGCCGAGCAGTCAAACTCTGGCCACCGAGACCCGCTATATTAGATTTCGATCAACCTCGACCAAAATCCCCGACATCTACCCAATTTTCGCCGATTTGTGGTGGGAAGTAAGATTTGATATTGTTTTAAGTTGTGTGATTGTCTGTTTTCACTTTGAGACATATGAATAAGCTTTGATCGGTATAGAATTTGTCACGCAGTGTTATTTATATATTATTTTATGTTTCATTAAATAGAACATAAAAACTCATGTAAGACGGTCTCACGGGTCAATTTTGTAATACAAATATTCTAAAATTAAAAAATATTATTTTTTATGTCAAAAATAAATATTATTTTTTAGTTTAGATATATGTCGAGTTTACATATCTCACGAATAAAAATTCAAAATCTATTACTGTATTACATAAAATATTTAGTTTAGATAGAATATGAGTACTTAAAAATGAGGATTGTCCATCTAGAATTAATAATAACCGGTGTTCTAAAAAACCCGCTTAAATTTGAAACTCGACAAAAACGCACCGCTTCGGAGAAAAGCGGTTAAATTGTATTTTGACCGAACTAAGCGTAATTAAGACGTTTAATTAAGTGTGCTTAATCACAATTAATCGCATCTACTTATTTTTAAATTTTTATTTTGCAGGTATGTTTTTTTATTTTAAAATAATAAATTAAGTTTATAATTTAGATATTTATTTTTTAATTTTAATTATGATTAAGCATGTGTGGTAATGATTTGACAAATATTTAACATTTTTTAATGTGGTCTAGTTGCAAAAACAAATAAATATTGTAATTTTGAGATTTTTATACTTTTATAAATATGATAATTAATGTATCAGACTTAAATTATCATATTTATATATTATTTTATTTATTTATTGATTTGAAATAATTACAATTATACTAAAGATAAAAAAAATATTTTCATGCTTAAGTATGAACTAATTTCGCTTAAACTTGAAAAACTTAAAGCTCGACATTCACGCTTTGCAACGCTTCATGCTTTTAAAACCTTGATAATAACAACAACAATAACACCAAGAAAAGGACAAACTAGTTATTTGTTGGTTTTGGTAAAATCAAAATCGAAATAATATAGGATAACCAACTCCGACATGGCACGTGGCACGTGCACATCGGACATCAGCCAGAGGAGCAACAACTATCCAAAGCACGTGATGGGAACTGACAACCTACTATATAAATGCAAACTAATCATATGAAAAATGATTTTTTTTTGTTATTAATTTGTAATTTTGAAATTTTATATAATTAATATTGGGTAATTTGTAGAAAAATACATTTGTCCAAGATTTATTTAAGATTCAGTACCCAACAGTTTTTTTTTGTATTTTAGTACCTGACAAAAGACCAACTTAGTTTTTAGTACATATTTCATGCATTTTTACATTTTTACCCTTTAATTAATAAAAAAGTATATAAATACTTAATTTTGTTGGACATCTTCTCTTTCCACTCATCAATCTCGATGCATTTGGATGACATGTATATTTAATTTAAATATTTTTTATTTAAAAAAACAAATTCACAACTAATTGAATTTTTTGAAATACTTAGTTTTACTTGTGAAATACTTAATTTCAATTTTAAAATACTTGATTCAGTAAATGAAATACTCAGAATGTTTATTAAAAACTGGATATTCGAACATGCATTTAAAAAAAAAAACAAATTCGCAACTAATTGAATTTTTTGAAATACTTAGTTTTACTTGTAAAATACTTAATTTCAATTTTCAAATACTTGATTTAGTAAATGAAATACTCAGAATGTGTATTAAAAACCTGGATATTCGAGTATGCATTTAAAAAAAAAAACTTTTCACAACTAATTCAATTTTTTGAAATACTTAGTTTTACTTATGAAATACTTAATTTAAATTTTAAAATACTTGATTTAGTAAATGAAATATACTCAGAATGTGTATTAAAAAGCTGGAAATTCGAATATGCATTAAAAAAAAACAAATTCGTAACTAACTGAATTTTTTGAAATACATAGTTTTACTTGTAAAATATTTAATTTTAATTTTAAAACTACTTGATTTAGAAAATGAAATACTCAGAATGTGTATTAAAAGCTGGATATTCGAATATGCATTTAAAAAAAAACAACTTCGCAACTAATTGAATTTTTGAAATACTTAGTTTTACTTGTGAAATACTTAATTTTAATTTTAAAATACTTGATTTAGTAAATGAAATACTCAGAATGTGTATTAAAAAGCTGGATATTCGAATATGCATTTAAAAAAAAACAAATTCGCAACTAATTGAATTTTTTGAAATACTTAGTTTTACTTGTGAAATACTTAATTGTAATTTTAAAATACTTGATTTAGTAAAAGAAATACTCAGAATATGTATTAAAAAACTGGATATTTGAATATGCATTTTAAAAAAAAATTCGCAACTAATTCAATTTTTTGAAATACTTAGTTTTACTTGTGAAATACTTAATTTTAATTTTTAAATATTTGATTTAGTAAATGAAATACTCAGAATGTGTATTAAAAACAGGATATTCCAATATGCATTTTAAAAAAACAAATTCGCAACTAATTGAATTTTTTGAAATACTTAGTTTTACTTGTGAAATAATTAATTTCAATTTTAAAATACTTGATTTTGTAAATGAAATACTCAGATTGTGTATTAAAAAACTGGATATTCGAATATGCATTTAAAAAAAAAATCGCAACTAATTGAATTTTTTGAAAAACTTAGTTTTACTTATGAAATACTTAATTTTAATTTTAAAATATTTGATTTAGTAAATGAAATACTTAGAATGTTGTATTAAAATACTGGATATTCGAATATGTAACGTAAGTTCACCAAATGCTCGCATTTCCTTCCAAGATGCATTTAAATTACATGTTCATTTCATTTTAATATACTTGATTTGGTAAATGAGATATTCAGAATGTGTATTAAAATACTGGATAAGTACTAATTTTAGTTTCAAATTACTTGATTTCATAAATGAGATACTTAAAATAGATTATAAAATACTTGATATTCGAATATGCATTATGATGCAATTTCAATGCAAATGAAATTTTAACAAATACATTGCTCATCATTTCTCATGAAATAAAAATAACAATTTATTTCGGTATACAAATTAAGAACTTACTTTTACTCCGGGACAAGTATGCTACTATATTTTTGTTAAAAGTAAGTGCTTATTTTGATCTACAAACAACTTACTCTTACTCCACGATCAGTAATGAACTGTTTCATTTCTTTAAATGACATGAATAAGTATTCTAATGAATCTTAGTTGGAAAAACCAATCATGACTGAATTTACGTTGCATATTCGAATATCCAGTATTCTATCACATATTATGAGTATCTCATTTACCAAATCAAGTATTTTTAAATTAAAATTAGGTATTTGGCAAGTAAAAGTAAGTACTTCAAAATATTCCATGTTTAGTGATCGAGCAAAACTTTCATTGTAAAATTCATAGTGATCGAGCATAACTTCAAAATGTTCAATGCTTAGTTGCGAATTTTTTTAAAAAAAATAAAGAAAATATCTAAATAAAATGAACATGTCATCCAAATGCATCTTGGATAGAATACGAGCATTTGATGAACTTACGTTGCATATTCGAATTTCCAGTATTTTAATACTCATTCTGAGTATCTCATTTACCAAATCAAATATTTTAAAATTGAAATTAGGTATTACGCAAGTAAAACTAAGTACTTGAAAAAGTTCAATGCTTAGTTGCTAATTTGTTTTTTTAACAATAAAAAAAATAATTAAATGAAATGAACATGTCATCCAAATGGATCTTGGATGGAAATGCGAGCATTTGGTGAACTTGCGTTGTATATTCGAATATCCAGTTTTTTTATACAAATTCTGAGTATTTCATTTACTAAATCAAGTATTTTAAAATTAAAATTAAGTATTTCATAAGTAAAACTAAGTATTTCAAAAAATTCAATTAGTTGCGATTTTTTTTAATGCATATTCGAATATCCAATTTTTTAATACACATTCTGAGTATTTCATTTACAAAATCAAATATTTTAAAATTGAAATTAATTATTTCACAAGTAAAACTAAGTATTTCAAAAATTTCAATTAGTTGTGAATTTGTTTTTTTTAAATGCATATTCGAATATCCAGTTTTTAATACATATTCTGAGTATTTCATTTACTAAATCAAGTATTTTAAAATTCAAATTAAGTATTTCATAAGTAAAACTAAGTATTTCAAAAAATTCAATTAGTTGCGATTTTTTTTAAATGCATATTTGAATATCCAGCTTTTTAATACACATTCTGAGTATTTCATTTACTAAATCAAATATTTTAAAATTTAAATTAAATATTTTATAAGTAAAACTAAGTATTTCAAAAAATTCAATTAGTTGCGAATTTGTTTTTTTTTAATGCATACTCGAATATCCAGGTTTTTAATACACATTCTGAGTATTTTATTTATTAAATCAAGTATTTTTAAATTAAAATTAAGTATTTCATAAGTAAAACGAAGTATTTCAAAAAATTCAATTAGTTGCGATTTTTTTTAAATTCATATTCGAATATCCAGATTTTTAATACACATTCTGAGTATTTCATTTACTAAATCAAGTACTTTAAAATTTAAATTAAATATTTCATAAGTAAAACTAAGTATTTCAAAAAATTCAATTAGTTGTGAATTTGTTTTTTTTTAAATGCATATTCGAATATCTAGCTTTTTAATACACATTCTGAGTATTTCATTTACTAAAAAAAGTATTTTAAAATTAAAATAAAGTATTTAACAAGTAAAACTAAGTATTTCAAAAATTCAATTAGTTGCGAATTTGTTTTTTTTTTTAAATGCATATTCGAATATCCAGTTTTTAATACACATTCTGAGTATTTCATTTTCTAAATCAAGTAGTTTTAAAATTAAAAGTAAGTATTTCACAAGTAAAACTAAGTATTTCAAAAAATTCAGTTAGTTACGAATCTGTTTTTTTTTTAAAATGCATATTCGAATATCCTGCTTTTTAATACACATTCTGAGTATTTCATTTTCTAAATCAAGTATTTTAAAATTTAAATTAAGTATTTCATAAGTAAAACTAAGTATTTCAAAAATTCAATTAGTTGCGAAAAGTTTATTTTTTAAATGCATACTCGAATATCCAGGTTTTTAATACACATTCTGAGTATTTCATTTACTAAATCAAGTATTTTAAAATTGAAATTAAGTATTTTACAAGTAAAACTAAGTATTTCAAAAAATTCAATTAGTTGCGAATTTGTTTTTTTTTTTAAATGCATGTTCGAATATCCAGTTATTAATAAACATTCTGAGTATTTCATCTACTGAATCAAGTATTTTAAAATTGAAATTAAGTATTTCACAAGTAAAACTAAGTATTTCAAATTCAATTAGTTGTGAATTTGTTTTTTTTAATAAAAAATATTTAAATTAAATATACATGTCATCTTAATGCATCGGGATTGATGAGTGGAAAGAGAAGATGTCCAACAAAATTAAATATTTATATACTTTTTTATTAATTAAAAGGGTAAAAATGTAAAAATGCATGAAATATGTACTAAAAACTAAGTTGGTCTTTTGTCAAGTACTAAAATACAAAAAAAAACTGTTGGGTACTGAATCTTAAATAAATCTTGGACAGATGTATTTTTCTACAAATTACCCATTAATATTTAGACATATATTTTCTGATATTTTATAATTTTAGTTTTTCTCGAGATTGTAAATGTGAAATTATACACGTCAACATTAATTTTAGTATCTCATCAAAAAAAAACCAAAATTATCAAAAAATAAATATAATATAGTAAATTGAAATTTGACTAATATACAAAACTAAATTTTAATCTGTACAGTGATATACGATTATCAGCTGACGGCCAAGATTAAATTTGTTGATTCCTAACCAACGGCTATGATGGTGATCCTATATTTTAGCGGCTTTCGTTGACCGCTGGCCGTGGGATTTGTCGGCAAGTTGGCAGTCCCCTCCAGATTTTGTTTAATTAATTAATTTTAAAAATAAGTATATGTTTCCAAAACTTAGTTAATAAGAGAATGACAAAAATTTGTGTGAGACGGTCTCACGGGTGTTTTGTGAGATGGATCTCTTATTTGGTTCATCTATAAAATTTATTATTTTTTATGCTAAGAGTATTATTTTTTTATTGTGAATATCGGTAGGGTTGATCTGTCTCATAGATAAAGATTTATGAGACCGTATCACAAAAGACCTACTCAAACTATAATTGTCTATGACAAGAAAATGTAAAAAAGTTTAAATCTTATAATAATATCACATTTTGATAATAGTCTCAGTAAAGATAATTATTGTCATAGACAGATAATAATAATATACATAAGTATAATTTCGACATTATCTCATGATGTTTAACTCATTTATGGGAGAAAAAAAAATAGTAAGCACACCGACGTTATTCAATGGTTTTCATTTTTCAAACACTTTAAAATGTTAGCGTACCATATAATTAGTAGATATGATCATATCTATCCTTGAAACACACGCAAATCATGTGATTGTTTCTGGAAAAAAAATTTGAATTTTCAAAACTTTATGAAACAAGTCCAGAGAAAGAGTCGGTGGGTGTAGCCACCCTCTCAATTTTTTTTTACAAAAACTTGTGTGAAAAGGTCTCACGGGTCGTATTTTATGAGACATATATCTTATCTGGGTAATCGATGAAAAATTATTACTTTTTATTCTAAGAGTATTACTTTTTGTTGTGAATATCGGTAGGGTTGACCGTCTCACAGACAAAAATTCACGAGACCGTCTCACAAGAGATCTACTAATTTTTTTTAAAGGATAATAGACTACACATAATTATATTGTTTTCATTTCTCAATCTAAAATTTTCTCTTGTTTCCGAAAATTTTTAATATTTTTTTTTGTCATCTAACTTTGTTTTTCTGTGTCCGGCCTCGAGAGGTCCATTATCAATCTTTAAAGCTGGTAAAAAAAAAATTGTAGAAACTTTTTCCAAACATTCCCTTTGTTCAGGTTAAGTTTCAATTTCAGTGCAATGACAGCTCATAGAAGATACGGCAGAAATGATATGGGTTCTTGCAGTGAACAACAACTCCTGTCACCGTTGTCCATGACTAAGGGATTCAAGAAATGTAGTTGGAAAGGTGTAATTTTTGAACCTACCATTCATAAATCTCATTATTATCAATTGCTAAACCAATTTTAAATCCTCGACTTGGTGAAATTAAGGTGATAAAAAGACTGGCGGGGTCTCCCCCATTCGATGACAAAAAAGGAATTAAATACCATAAAAGAATAAAATACGAAAAATAACATAAAGAGTAGTCTCGCTCCCTTGCTTTCATTGATTGTGTAACCCATTAAAAAAATAATTAATCTTTATTGCATTTCACTGTTTTCTTCATTTTCAAGGATTTAGTGCTTGCGTTTGTTCACGTTGATGTTCTTTGTGATGCTTCTGTTAGTGGGTCTTTTCTGGGGAATTAAGATGCGAATGGGGTCGATGGAGAAGGAGAAGATCTGATACAGCGGTTTCATTGTGTTCAATATGTGTATGTGTATGTGAACTTGGACGAATCGAGATTGCCATTTTCTTGGCTCTCTCTCTGTGTGTGTGTGTGTGTGTGTATACGTTATGAGTTGAAATATAGTGAAATTGTCGTTTGGGCTTTAAGATTTGTGGGTGATGGAGTCAAGAATGGACCAGTATGAGCTAATGGAACAGATTGGCCGTGGAGCTTTTGGTGCAGCAATTTTGGTCAATCACAAATTGGAAAAGAGAAGGTATGAGTTTGCGGGTTGTAAAGAAGTTATTTTGATTCGTTTTTTTACAAGATTTTACTGTAATTTTTTCCTGTTAGTTGAAAAAATTTTGAGATGTTTTTAGTTGCTTAATTTCTGTGTACTGGGAAACGACATAACACAGGTATGTGCTTAAGAAGATTCGATTGGCTCGACAAACGGAACGTTGCAGGAGATCAGCTCATCAAGAGGTACGTTGATAGTTGATGTCATTTATATTTTATATCAACTTGGTTAGAATGTTTGCTGATTGCTTCTTTTGATTCTGTTGTTTGGTACGTTTTACCTGTTTGGCATCCTTAGTATTGATCTTTGAAATCTTGATGCTTACTTGGGGTAATTTGGTTCGGTAATTGTTTGGAAATATCAATGTAATCACCGGATTTCTCACTTAGTTGGTCTTGAAAATGGGACTGATTCATCCTCTTTCATATGCTCGTGTGTATGAATATGATGCTTCAGTTATGTTGAAATGCAAGAGTGATCTTTTGGTTTGTGAATATGCAGATGGCCTTAATTGCTCGGTTACAACATCCATACATTGTTGAGTTCAAGGAAGCTTGGGTGGAGAAGGTAAGGACATCGAGGCTTCTAATTTCTTGTTTAATCTCCCCACATATTGATCCGGTAAATATTAATTTAATATGTCATTATTTCTACTTTACTCTAAATTTCCAAATGCTAATGCAGGGTTGCTATGTTTGCATAATTACTGGGTACTGTGAGGGCGGTGACATGTAAGTTTTACTCAGAATCAATTATCTGAAAAGTACTAAACAAAGTTTCATTGTCCATTTCTAAATGTTTACCTACAATAGCGCCGAGTTGATGAAAAGAGCCAATGGACAATACTTCCCTGAGGAGGTTTGAGTTCTTGAAGTTCTTTGGTTTTTATTGCAATATTTTATGGGATACATTTATTTTGTTTTTATTGTGTAGAACATTCTTTTTTTCTGCTCGGTTTCTGTCTTCTCATTAAGTAGTTCAATAATGTTAAATTTTGTACAATGTACAGAAACTATTGAAGTGGTTCACTCAACTACTATTGGCAGTGGAATATCTGCATTCCAATTTTGTTCTACACCGGGACCTTAAAGTGCGGATCTGAATACTGGGGTTATTGTTTGTTTAAGTTCATGTAGTCTCTGAACTAATTCTGCTGACTGATCCTATTCCACTTTCTTGGCAGTGCTCTAACATCTTTCTTATGAAAGATCAAGATGTTCGACTCGGTGTGTCTCACTTTCATTTTTTTTTTTTTTATATTTGTATATCTTCATTCAGTGTTTGCCTCTGTATGAATTAATTGTTTTCTTACAATCCTTTCATTTGAGCAGGTGATTTTGGACTTGCTAAAACTTTGAAGGCAGATGATTTGGCTTCTTCGGTAAGTGCTTGGATTTTGTTTGGTTACAGAAAGAAGGTGTTTTAGAAAAGGGCTTTGTAAATTATAAAAACACTTGAAATAACTGATCTGGTAAACAAAACTTGTAGCTTTTAGTGCATCTACTTCAATTTCTTGAAAAACATGAAGTGGTTTTCTACTATGATACCAAATGATAATATTGTTTCCCCTCGTAAATAGTTGTGTTACAATAGGGTTTAAATTTTTTGATATTCTTATCGCTGTCTTGTTTTTTCTACGCAGGTTGTTGGAACTCCCAATTACATGTGCCCTGAACTTCTTGCAGATATTCCCTATGGTTTTAAATCTGATATATGGTCCCTTGGTACTCACACTTTTCATCTTTATGTACTTTGACTAAGGATGGTGATCGTACTTGCTTTGTCTTGATTAACCTGAGACATGGCCACTGCCAAACACTTCGAAGTAGGAAAGTTCCTACATGTGCTGTTACGAGAACACTGATCAAACAAGGAATCACAAAAAACAAAGATAGTAATAAAACTCAGCCATGGAACAAGTCCTTTACAGGAGAAAGAGTGAAAGACCGACAATCCTCTTGCCCCTAGCACAAGCTAAGCCTAACAACAAAATGATCGAGAATGTTAGGCTTCCTAACAAATCCTTCTCTATTTATTCCCTCCCCCTTCCTAGATTATTCCAATAATTTGAGATATAGGAGACTTGGGTCCTTCGACATATTTTGGTCTAGGCCCAATATATTTCGGTATGTAAGATGTGCACAAAGGTCATAGTTACTATTAGAACAACAACACAGAAGTCTTTATCCCACTAATAATATATCTCAACATATTTTTACGTGTACAGTGCTGTGATGTTGTATTCTGGACTAATAATTCACAAGAATTTCAGCTTTTTGCGATTTTGTAGTATATGTAAGCGTTAATGGCTGAATCACATATTGTTCAACTTACTCATTTATTCTGATGCTCGTTCTGTCATTCAGGCTGCTGTATTTATGAAATGGCTGCTCATCGTCCTGCATTCAAGGCCTTCGTAAGTTTTCCCATATTTGTTTATTTATGATTCTTTGCCTCTAGAGCTGCAGAAGCCACAAAGATCTAACTGAAGAAACACTTATGAGAAAATCATTGCTGTTGAAAACAAGTTACATATTTCACCTCTTTCTCATTCATTCAGGACATGGCAGGCTTAATAAGCAAGATTAACCGATCTTCAATCGGCCCTTTGCCTTCCTGTTACTCACCAACTTTGTAAGTGTACTGAATCTTGCTATAGTGTGTGTGCTTTTGTTTACCTAATTACTCGGGTATTTTCTTTCATTGTGGCATGCCTTTTGTTTGGGCTTTCTTTTCTGTTTTTTTGAACTGGTCTGATTGATTTACCCTTGAATGTCTAAATAATTTAATATCATTTGTACTATGACTCTATGAGACCTATTTATTACCGAATAATTTGTCGTAAGAAACTATTGCCTATGACAAAATCTAAGTTTGGTTCATAATCATGCATATTTTGATGTATATGGAAATAATTAAAGATATTATTGATACAACAGGAAAACACTTATCAAGAGCATGCTGAGAAAAAATCCCGAGCATCGGTTGAGTGTAAGAACTTTTAGAAACCAGTTCGAGTTTCACACACATTAGCATTATCCTTAATCCGCCTAACTTAAATTTCATCACGTGTCAGGCATCTGAACTTCTGAAGCATCCATATCTACAGCCCTATGTTGCTCTGTACCGTCCATCCTGTAATCCCGAGAAACCTTTTACCACACCTTGTGACAGTAGAAAGAACGTGGCTGAAAGTCAAAGTAGCAACAGTTCTTGTAGTGATAGAGACAGCTTGATCTCGTGTGAAAGGAGTATGCAGGGCATAATGGTCAATTGCGACCATAAAGCTACTGATACGGATTCGGCTTCTATTGATGATGATCGTGGCTTGAGTGATTGTATACAAGAGGTGGAGTTTTCATTTAAACCACCACGAATGATTAAAAACATTATGATGGCTCTAAAAGAAGGAAAAAACCGAGAAAATTGTTCTCCAATGAGAAGCAACTCTGTGAAAGTTAACCAAAGAACTCATATTGATGCGTCTCCTAGAATCACTAGACTAGCCCCTGGCAACTCTGGTCTCAAGGCTAATGCACCTCCTGGGGCAGCAACAAGGGTGAATTCTGATTCTGCTAAACGAGCACAGGGAACTAATTCTTTGAAGCATCAGGTGGTAATCATGTCATTTTACTCCAAATGTCTGAGGCTTTTGCGGTTTTCCATTAAACCTCAGATGTGGTCTCTATAATATTTTCAAACCATCTATTTTGCTCAATTTTAGTCATTGCCTTTTGCAGTTACCTGTTTCAGAATGTCCTCCGAAGACCAAAGCTCGACGTGAAGGACTCCCACCTTCTGCTCCAGTAAAATCTGCAGCAGAAGATGTAGTCTCTGTAAAGAATAGACTTAAAACCCCTCCTGGTCCGCATAGACAACCATCATTTCCTGCACGGATAAGGCAACTGGGATGTGACCCTCCTATTGTTGTTAATTATAATGAAAAGATCGGCCTTAATGATGCTCCAGGACCTGAAGCTTCGAAAATTTTGCATACTCCAAGAGAAATTATGCAGCAGCTTCAGAAAGAGAGCTGCAATTTTGCTTCATCTTCTGTGTCAATTCAAAGACTTGAGATTTGTGATGTTTTGAAGACTCCTTATCCAAGCTTGTCAAAACTGGCAACTGCGAGTCATGGGCAAGCTATGGAAATTGAAGTTGTCGATTCTTTGTTGCCAGTAGAAAGGATTGAAAATTTCCAAACCACTCATCAGCAAGAAACTGAGATTGATAGCAATGAGTCTAGGCCGAGCTGGTCGACTTCTTCCTCATCACACTCAGAGAGACTAGAAAATTCTTCCAAGAACGGCAATGGTAATAACTACAAATCTATAGTATGCTCCACAGGAACATTTGAAAAACACTCTGATCGTGAGAATACGAATTCCAATGTATCTATGGAAATCTCGTTGTCTAGCTCCAAAAATTTACTTGCAGGAAGAGAAGATAATTCAACTATCAGTCCTAGCTGTATGGCTGATCGTTTGGCCTTGTCAAATGTCATTTCAACACCGAGTGGTGATGATAAGTTCATGGTGAAGGAACTAAATTCATCAAACCAGAAGAATTTGCTGCCAGGAAACGGAATTCTTGTGCAAAATGCAGTAAATGAAAAACAAGCCGGTACTCATCTCCCCCCAGCTTTTGATGAAGTGATACATGTGATTCGTCACAGTAGTTTCCGAGTTGGAACTGATCATACATTACATGAAAATGTCCAGAGCAACATGGATATAGGTAAGCTGATAAATGTGGTAAAAGATGAGTATGATACGAAAGATCCATCTTCTTCATCACCTTCAAAACCATCTATTTTTTCGGAGAAAGTGGCGTATCCTGAATATCATCAGATTCCTAATCCAAGTCTCTCTGAAGATCCAATCACCAAGGAAATAGACATGACTAACATGAATCAAGATTCTTTCGAACCATCAAAACTCAACTCTTTTCCGACACTGGAGGAACCACGAGCCAAGGAAACGTTAGATGTCAATTCTTTCAGGCAAAGAGCAGAAGCACTTGAAGGACTTCTAGAATTGTCTGCCGACTTGCTTCAGGAGAATCGACTTGAAGAACTCACTGTTGTTTTGAAGCCTTTTGGAAGGGAAAAGGTCTCTCCGCGAGATACTGCTATCTGGCTGGCTAAAAGTCTTAAAGGGATGATGCTCGACGAGACAGGACGAAATTCTTGAATTCTGGTAATTCGTCCTCTCTCTTTTCTCGTTCGACATCAAAGTTGGTGACTTGTATTATTTATGTATGATATTCTTGATTCAATATTTTTGTACTTCTCAATGCAGTACCTGTATATAGCATAAAAATCCATTCCTTCTATGCCACAATGTAAGAATACCATTTAGAACTTGGTGAGATCAATGTCATGTTGAGATGCTTCCGAGTCTCAAGTTTAATTGTACTTTTGTACCATTTAGTCTGCTTCATTTTTTCTTCATTATTTTCTTGGTCGTGACATAGTGCGTGGAGTTATTTAGTATCATCTTGTTCAATCCAACTTACAATTAAGGGGTGGGCATCAGCCCGGGTTTCTCAGGTTCAGGTTTTTTTGGGTAGAATTTTTACTACCCAAACCTGATCTGAAAAAATTCCCTACACTTTTGAGTACCCGAAAAAATTCGGGTTGTTTCGAGTACCTGAAATTTTAAACATAAAAAAAATCCTCCGTTACATGAAAACAACAAAAAACATATGACTATAAGTTGGGTAATAAATTTAAACAAAAATTTGTGTGAGACGGTCTCACGATTAATAACTTTCAAGTCATTGTTTCGACATACTTTGATTAACATGCTTTCATACATATCGATACTTTTCATTGTTATCTATTTTATATATAAAGATGGGAGGTTTTTAGTGGTCTGATTTTGTGACACCAATTAGTTTTTACAAAAATATTTTATACATTTAGATAACTAATATTTTCATGTAATTTACCCATAAATATAATAACTAATCTAATTTAAAATTTTTAAAAAAAAATCACATATTATCTCTATAAATTATATATTTAATATAATTTCATTATCGTTATCCAAATAATAATTAAAAAATAACAAAAATTTATGAACCAACTCGATATATTAATGATCATGATTCATATACGTAAAAGTTATTATTTTACACACATATCGTGTGTAAGTCTTTCGCCAGTGTATTTAATGCTTATGTCTTATTTATATATTATTTAGATAAGATAATTAAAAATCATATTAAGTAAAAATATGATTTAAATTGTATCTTTTATGTCGTCTTTCATGCTTTTCATCGGTGTTCTAAAACGTGTTGATTAAACGTGATTAACCATGAAACGTGAATAAAAGAACATTATTCGGGTAAAAGTGTTTAAAAAAAATAGTTAACCTAAGGTTGACCATATTATGCTTCAAAAAAAGCGTGAAAAAGTGCGATTAAGTATTATTTTTTTAGATAAATTTAAAGTTTTTTTCCCCAAAAGTTAACTTTTAAATATTTCATGATATAAAATTTTTGCACAAAAAACCCTAGAGTCATCTAAATGTTCTTTAGTGGTTAGAGTGGATTGGATATTTTTGTTGGCTTGTTTTAGTGATTGAGTAAGCCTCTTGTGAGACGGGTCAACCCTATCGATATTAACAATAACAAGCAATACTCTTTGTAAAAGCAAAGAAACATTCAATGAACATTTAATATTATATATGGTGACCGAAAGCAGCAAGACTATTCTGTTGGATACCGGTATAGATTATTGTTGAAAAGCATTTTCGATCGTTGGAAATTTTCAATTATAAATATGCACACTCTAGATTAAAGAACAAATTCAGTTGCATCACGATTACAAGCTTATATCTTTCAAGTCTACATTCATTCAAGATTTCTTATCACACTCAAGAGATCATACTTCAAACTGTTCACTTGGCACATACATATCAGAACTTACCAGATCTTTCAAGGATCACTTTGTTCTATCCTACCAACTCAAACCATTCAAAACAACTGTTGGTTTTTGTGTTGTTGTCTGGTGAACCGAGCATTCTTAAATATCCAGATCTTGTAAAGTGATAACTAAGAATTTCAACTTAGGCAGTGATACGTCCTAATTGAATTGAGTTGTTACCAGAAGTTGTAAAACAAAGTCGTTTAATGGATTCCTTCCTAACTGGAAGATATGGTGACATATGAGTGTTTATCCAAACATACATAAATATATATCCCACTTACTTTACGCATTTTACATTATTGATTATCTTTATCCAACCGTTACTTGTTAATTATTGTTTGCTTTAATATATATCTTATCATTAGTTATTTTCAGTGGTCCAATGAATTTTTTCGTTAAAGAATCTTTATATTAACAGTCTAAAAACTGTTGGAACAGCTCAAGTTCAAAGAAAATATTTTAAAGATTTTATTCAAATCTCTCGAAACTCGAATTTGATTACAACAACCGGTATGAGATGAATTCTTCTTGAAATTTGATAACTATATACTAACAAGATTCCTATATTTTCAAAATAGGAATATGATGATTTGAAGATTCGTATGCAAGCACATTAGGTTTCACAAGATGATGACATGTGGTATGTCATCACTGACGGTTCGATAATTTCTGAGGGTGAATGGTTGAGAAACACTAGTAAAAATGGATGGCAAAATTAAAGAGAAAGTTAACTTGGACAATGTGGCCAATGATATCCAATACAAGAGCTTTAACAAGAACATTTTCAGCAAGATCAAGACATATTTAAATCAAACTTTTGATCACATCAAACTCAGTCGCCGAATTTAACTCATTGAATTTGACTATCTCAATAGGAATAGTGAAACCGATACTTGTGTCTCTTTCAATATTTTAGGGATAAAACTAATCGTGAGTTCACAAATCATTGTGATTCGTGTAAACATATTTACCCTATATGGTCTTACCCTAACTAGCCTCGTTCTATGCATCAACACATTAATAATACGAAGGTCAGAATTTCTCACCCATTGAATCATGATAAAAGCATCTAAAATCATTGCCTCATGATTCTATAGGTATCACATATATTTTCTACAAGACCCAATCAATTTTTCTTAGCATACAATAGAGTCTGTTCATCACATATATCACAACCGAATCTGCAATCATTGGCTCATTGAGGTTGCAAACGAATTCAATAACGATGTGATATATCATTGAGCATGCAAAGTGGCATCACATGTGCAACTAGAGAACCCCTTTAAATAATGCACATATAATACTCTGGCTAGAAATTACATACACTATTGTCTCATCAGATCACATAGGATATCTGAGCTCGTAGGCGAGTGATGAATTCCCACCTACAATATATTGGCACCTATATATGTTGTAAATACACCCAATCTAGCCATCGAATACCCACATGGATTGGTAAACGATTCAAAGTGAAGCCCTAATATGTAGAGCTTCAATGTTGTCCCCGATCATAAGGACTAATGGTATACAACTATAATCATGCCAGCTGCATAGATAAATACCTTGAATATACTATAGTGCATGAATATGAGATCTCATATATGATGGCGATCATGAAACACATATTTTAATTAATGTATATTCTAAATTGTGTTTCTATTCAATTGGAGCACCCAGATAAAGGATAAAGATCGCTCAAGCTCGAGATTGAAATTTTTGATGTCGTGTATAACTTTTTATTGGTAGGGACATATAGATGTTCAAATGTATAGATGTGTGCTAACATGATGAGTTCATTAAACAACCATCTGGCGAACTTTCCAAGTCGTTACCATTAATCGAATGAATAAGTTTGTGGTCATATTTCTACACTATTAATCCTTATGATTTGGGACAACATTGAGGCTCTACATTCTAGGTCTGCACTTATTTTTATTTTTGAATTCGTAAAGGTCATCAGGTGGTGAGATTGTGTGTAATCGCGATGCATATAGGATAATGAGCATTGTATTCGGAGATTCATCGCTTGCTTACGGGAGTTGTATCCTATATGATATTATGACATAATATTGATTGAAATCTCTGACCAGAGTATGAGATATGCTTTAGGGTAAAGGAGTTGCGTAGTTTCACATGTGATGCCACTATGTATGTTAAAAATATGTTAAATCATTATCGAATTCATGTGCAACCCTCAATGAGTCAATGCTTGCATATTAGATCCGGATATATGAGATAAATGGGTTGCATGTACGCTAACTATAACTCATTAGTTCTTGCAGACACTATCATTGATACTAAGGGAATCATAGACGTGCTCTTATCATGATTCAATGGTGCAATAAAAAATAATCCATGACGTTCTTATGACCAATGGGTCAATGTATAGAATAATTCTTATTAAAGTAATCATATATAATGGATAAATGTTGTTCTGAATCACAAGAGTTGTGAACCCACATCTGGATATATCTCTATATCATTGAAGGTCACACAAGCATCAGTTTCCCTTGTTCCCATTGACATAGTCGAAATTCAAGGAGTTTAATTTAATGACTGGAGTTTGATGTGATCAACCTATCAACAGCTTGTAAATGATTTTATGTTGTTTCCATAACCGGACCGGTCGAACCTGTTTAGCTTGAAAAACGTGAAACGTCCCTTAATTTTTACTTTAACATCCTACTAATTTTTTTTGTAATCATAAAATTCGAAACACTCATTTAAAATAACTCAACCTTTGAAAATATTAAATGAATAAAAATCCATAAATCGTCAGCCACCAAAATTATACTTCAACTTTTAAAATAATAAAAAACTAGACTTCAAAATAAAGCATAAAATCTCTAAATAAATAATCCTCAAAATATTTACGTAAAAACTTTAAATACTAAGTATGTAGTGCCCAAATTCAGTACACGTATAACCCATGCATTTATTTAATTATTAAAGCTTTTATTTAATTTTAAAATGAGTCTTAGTGGTGCACGATTTATTTAAATGCTTTATTTTAAATTATTTACGTTTATGTGATGCACGTTAAAATGTTTTTTCGAGTTTCATGTTTCAGGCGATTATTCGAAGCGGGATCGAGGAAAAGATACCGGTGACGGTCTTGGAAATTTAAAATGCAGTATTTTATTTTAAGTCGAGGATGAGACATTTTAAATAATTTATTTAGTCTAGCATTTTAAAAGCCTTATTATTGTATTTAGTGATTTTTGAATTTTTAAAGCTTTTAAAATTAGCATGGTGTATTTTATTTTGGTAATTAGGGGATTAAATTTTAAGTAACACTTTTAATTATCATTAAGCAAATTATATACCCCTAATTAAAACACACACACGTTTTTTCACCAAAACATATTTTTTCACACACTAAAACTCACGCTACAACACACACTTACACATTCATTCTCAATTACACATTTTTAATAGCAAATATTAGGGTTCTTGGAGTCACTCAGCAGCTGCCCCCTTCGTTCATAGATTTCAGTAAATTTTGCCATTTTTATTCAAGAAAAATTGAGCCACGTTTGTCCCGGATCAAGCCTCGCTCCGTTCCCGCATCGGTATCGTCGTTTCGGTATTTTTAAATATCAAAAGACACGTATATTTTGTTATTTCTGCATCGGTCTCGTCATATTATGCGTTGTGTTGTTATTTATGCATAAAAATACATGTGTGACGCATAAAAGTTTGAGCAATCATGTTTAGATCACTTTTGAAACCATTTTTAGATCTAAAATCACGTTTTTATTGACTTTTTAAATACTACGATTTTTAGGTCGTGATTCTGAGAAAACTTTCAACATAAAAATTGTAGAACTTTTCGATATCTTCCATTTGACAGTAAATTCGAAATATTTGGATAAAAATTGAGTAAGTTAGGATGTTTTTCGTGGGACTGGTCAAACTGCGTTTTTAGAAAATATGTTTATTAATGCGTTCTAGAAGTTTTATTGTTGCAGCCTTCGTTGGGGATTGACGGGTGATCATTGCTGCGTATAGATATATTGTTAATAAGGTTGGGATGGTTATTGATTTTTCGTTTCATGTCGTTAGGCATTTGGGAAAATGAGTAGTCGTGAAAACCACTTTTGTTGTCAAAAATTGTGTATAAGGGTTTATTGTCTACTTGTGATGTGTCGTTGTTTTGGGACGATTGAATAAGATCGGGTCAGTGTTATGTATCCTAGGATGGGTCTCATGGTGTCCGCTCATAGTCCGTATAATCGAGTTTGGGAGAAATAAGCAATATAAGAATTTCCCGCATGTTTTATTTTATCTGAGGCTAGCCGGACCCCCACACAGACCCATGCATGGGGTCCGTGCCTTTATTCCTTTGCGGTGCCAAATTCCAGAGTTTACACGGACCCTTATACGGACCCTGACATGGGGTCCGTGTCCTCCCTTTTCTTCGAGTATACAGATACCGTACCTACATGGACCCAGACCCGGAGGGTTGCACGGGGTCCGTGTACTCCAGTCTTTGGGAATTTTCTTAGGGGCCAGTTCGGATTTCAGGCTATGGTTTAGTGCAATGTTTAACAAGGTCGAGTCATGGGAATTTAGAATGTCCTAAGGAAAAGATTGAGCTTGAATGTAAGCACGAATACTTACGTCTAAGTTTTGCAAGTTAAGTGTCGACTTCATGATTAGCATGTGCAGCAGCGGCCCCAAGCGAGATCCAACGAATCCATCAACGCCAAGTAAGTATGTTGACGTGCAAAAGAAAATATTTTCAAGTTTTTGAGTATGCTAAATGTCTTGTGGCCAAAGTTATGTTTAGGATTGGAAAGCGTTAAATTATGAACGGGGACCAATCTGCCCGTTAAATTATGAACGAGTTTAGATCAGGATTGGAAAGCGTTAAATTATGAACGGGGACCAATCCGCCCGTTAAATTATGAACGGGGATCTCATGTATGTGGCAGTGGATTTTTCCATGTCAGCCCAGTACTTTGGTTTAGTCTGATCAGGTGATTATGTTATGGGTCACTTGCTTTGAAACATGCTTCTACGCAAAATGATGAAGTTATGTATGTTCAAGTATGTTTAAGAATGCAAGCATGTTTAAGAAAAGTTTATGTTGATGGCATGTCTAAGTATGTACGTAAGTTCAGGTTTTAAGTATGTATGTTCTATTTTAAAGTTGCATGTGATTTTTTTTATGTAGTACTTGTTACTTCCAGTTTATACGTGTTGAGTCTTTAGACTCACTAGACTTGATCGATGCAGGTGAGGATGTTTATGAGGAGACTGAAGGTGGGGACCAAGGGGTAGGCTTGGACTGAGCGGGAGGCTAAACCCGAGGACCGCCATGTTTTAAGTTTTATGAAAACATTCAAGACTTTTGTCAAACTTTAAATTTCAAATCTTTTGTTGCAACAACTTGTGATACGTACATTTTATTTCTTTTATCGAATTTTGAATGTTCACGTTTAATTAAGAAAATTTTTAAATTTTTCCGTAAATTTTGAGTAGTAAAAGTACGGTACGTTATAAAGTAAATGCAGAAAATAAAGTCTCTTTGGAGTGTATTGTCAGACTCGATCCACTCAAGCGTCAACACCTTCCTCAAAATCGTCTTCACCTGCAACCATCCAAACCTAGTTAATCTAATGACTCAGCATGTTTTAACCATACATAGCAAATAATACATTTACATGCACATGCATTAAAATCATACTTTTATTTAAAATAAGATAACATAAATTTTTAAGCGTAAATAAATCATAAATCATTAATTCGTAAAGCTTTCCATCATCATACATAATTTTAGGTGAAGTTTGATCCTTGAATATGATTAGCTGTAATCGTATCATCATGTGGTCAACCGATCAGTTTTAGCTCACCAAGAACATGGGGGCGGGGCGTCAGCAACTCTTGTCGCTGGGCTGTGGCCAAATATCGAAATACGATCGTTGGGCTCCTTCTGGGGCCTTCTCTCGTAAACGAGCTCTCTCTGGGGCTTGAGTGTTCCATGATCGCGAGTAAAAAACAGTAAATCTAAACATTATACACAAATGTTGTCGGTTTTATTTTAGAATAGAAATGAACATGAATTTAATGGAATTAAAAAAATAAATTTAACCACTTTATTTCATTATATTAGCGATGTCGGTTCCAGGGCGTAACGACCCGAAAATTCTGGATGTTTAGTTAGGAAAAAATATTTATTTAATCTTTAAAATTTGTATATCGGTATTCTAGCTAGTACAACTAAGTAATGATACCAATGAAGCGAAATAGATAATTAATGAGAACATAATACATTTAGAGCAGGTCTCTTATGAGACGGTCTCACGAATTTTTATATGTGAGACGGGTCAATTATATCGATATTCACAATAAAAAGTAATACTCTTAGCATAAAAAGTAACATTTTTTCTTAGATGATCCAAATAAGAGATCTGTCTCACAAAATACGACTCGTGAGACCGTCTCACACAATTTTTTGCTACTTTTAGCATAAAAAGTAATATTTTTTGTTAAATGACCTAAATAAGAAATTTGTCTCATAAAATACGATCCGTGAGACTATTTCACATAAGTTTTTGCCATGCATTTATATAGTAAGAATTTAGGAAAGGATTATTAGTAAATAAGATCTATTAAGTGAATTAATATATTAATCTTTATATTGGAAAAGCTACCATAAAAATATAATTACATTCGTAAAATGTGAACATTTCATTTGGTATAATAATAATAATAATAATAATAATAATAACAATAATAAGTATTATTATGATACATACACCAACATACAGGAATAAATAAATAAATATAAATATTAAAAACCACGTCCAGGTTGGAAAATAATATAATTAACACAAAAACTCTTATAAGACGGTGTCACTGATAAATTTCATGAGTCAAATTTCTTATTTGAGTTATCCATGAAAAAATATTACTTTTTATTGTGAATATCGGTAAGATTGACCCGTCTCACAGATAAAAATGAATGAGATCGTCACAAGAGTCCTACTCTATAATTAAATATAAAAAACCATGTCTAGGTTGGAAATTAAATAATATAATATATATTATATATTTAATATTTGTCGACAATCTAGACTTAGTTTTAATGGCTAATATTTGTCAAAATTAAGATGAACACGTGGCCATGAATGGTGCGATCTCTCTCATGCAACTGTGGCTATAAATACAGCCTAGCAGCGTCGGAGTTAAGCCAAAAGTACTGTGAAAGTGAGCTGCTGAACATAGAGGAAATGGTGCAAAATAGATATAAATTGGAGGAAATTCCAAAATAAACTCTCCAAAAAACCTGAAAAAATTTTTAAACATCCCTCTCTCACCCAGAAAACTTAGGGAACTGGAGGTATCGAAAGATCGGCAACGTAGGAAATCAAGAAACTTGAGGAACATAGCTGGGTTTCATACCCAAGAGCAGTCATGTTTCGAAATCGATTCAAGTTCTGGAAACTGAAGAAAAGTTGTTTAAAATGTTTCATATTTTACATCTGTGCTGACCGATTTCCCGAAAGATCGCCGTACATATAGTTTTTCTGACAAGAAACTATCAAAGTTTTTCATTCATAAAATCAAATCTAAGCAGAATGAGTAATTTTGAAAAAATTTGCATACAAAAATTGTAGATAGAGGAGAAGAATCTACGAAGAAGGTTTCAGCCGCGTGCGACCTGTTTACTAGTGTTTTTTCTTCAATTAGTACCTTTTTGGCATTGGGCTTGTAATTTACAATAAACTTAAATAAATTACCGATTTATTCTTATCTATTGCATCATATTGTGCATGTCATGTCGTATTTGATTTTCACGAATTTTATTGGTCTTTTACTGGTTTCGATCAACTACTGATTGAATAATGACGGAATGATTGGAGTCCTGAACAATGATCAACGTACTAGATTGCTAATCTACTAGATAACGTGGCTTCTGTCAAGAAAGTGAATCCAATGAACAAAAGGTTATTAACTCGGGTATATGGTTCATCTTAGACTTCAGTTCGGATATGTGAGTTCACATTGACTCGTAAATGATCGATTGTTCAGATCCTACTTGAGTATGTAGAGAAAAGTGTTACAACGAATGTTGGTGGGAGCTACCTCTTTAGCTCACAATATTCATTTCAAAGTCCTCACCAAACATTGCATTTCACTTGAAAAGATATTTCTTGACGATATGTTACTACTCATACATATCATCTCATATTAAAATAAATATACTGATGTTTTACCATTTCACTTGTTATAAATATATACATATATATATATATATATATATATATGTGTGTGTGTGTGTGTGTGTGTGTGTGTATACATATTTATAGAATATTTCTATTACCATAACTTTTTATTATTGACAAAATAATAACATCAAGCTGTTTCAGGTCTAGCTGCTCTTATATTATATTTTCAGGTTTATAGACAACTGGATCAGTTCAAGCCGTTCAGACAAGAGAATTAGAAGATCAAGATTTTTGACAATAACGTTTCTACTCAAGCTTCAAGATATCATCTGTCAAACAACTGATAGTACATGTGTTCAAATCTTTGAAGATTTAACAGCATTAGCACCAGTCAAAAAAGAGTTATTTCATATAGGATATTGAAGTCAATCCGTTCAAACATCTACCCTATAAAGAATGATTTCACAATATCTTACTAACTTCCGAATGATAGAAATTAACTGATTTCGACCACGATGTGTCAGCTTTATGAAAACCAAGAGCGTGAAGTCGCAAAAGCAAAAGGAACATTAAATAAGCATTTAATGATACATACGACAAATGAAAGAGATATGTCTATTCTGTCTGGTGATAGTACAAATGATCGTTGAAAAGCGAATCTGACAGTTTGAGTTTTTCAACTATAAATATGCATAAATTTGTAAAGAAGACTATGAAATCCATCAACTTATATCAAAACTGCATATTTTAGTATCTTCGAACACACCTAATCTTTCGATCATCAGCTGCTTACTTAAGCACACTCTTATCAGTTTATATCATATCATCAAAGATCATCTCATGCTATATGAACAACTCAAACCGTCAAATCGAATTTTGAGTTTTTATATCATTATTCGGTGAACCAAGGGTTTTAAGCATTCAGATTTGTAAAGTTAATTACTAAGAGTTTAAGTTTAAGTAGTGATAAGTCCTAACTGAAGTTGATTGTTACAAGACATTATAAAACTAAAGTTCTCGAATCACAATTGATGACCAACCTCTCAACCAGAGAACGATTCATGTCAGTGCTAACACATCACTGCTCAGTCAATTGAATTCTAAGAGCATTTTGAGCATTAGAGCGACTTCATATCTACATCAGATCATCAAGGATATCATATGCTCATTGTACATCAACCAATTATTACACCCCGTATCAACAATCACAACAGTTTATAAACTCGTAGATGAAGTAGAATGGTTGTAAAAATTAGAATGCATCTCAGCTAGTCATCTAGAAAGGAGTGTAAATGAACTGAGTCAATTCACAAACTTTTCGAATTACTCTAGATTTTTGAATTCGAGTCAAACTCAAACATGTTCGAATTTTTTTCGAGCCTAAATTATTTTGATCAATAGTTCGCGAGTCGTTCGTGTGCTTTAATATTTTATTAATATAATATAATTATAAATTAAATAAATAAATTTCGAGCCTTTTGAGTATTTATTTTTGAACAATAATTCAAATAGTTTGCAAACATTTTCGAGTATTCGAGCCAATAACTCGAGCTTTAATTCGAGTCAAAAGTCTTAAAACTTTTGAATTTCAAATCGAGCTCGAATAAAACGAATTCGAGCCTTCAATTTTTTTTATATTTGATTTGGTTCGTTTACGCCCCTATTCTAGATGATCAAGTGTAAGTCAGTTGGGGCTGTAATCTCGATTGACTTATTATCCTAGGAATTTTAACTGAGAGTGTGACATTATTTAGACCGGATTTGTACAATATAATTGTATAAATCAAAGTTTTACAGTAGAATCTTTCTGAGAAAGAAAGAATGAGAGATATAATGAATTTTTTCTCGAACATTCAGAAACAAACTTGCGCATTCATATATATGATTTTACACAATAAGTTCTGACACGTACCTTTATAGGTTTACATGCCTTAATTATCAGTTTGACCACAATATTCGCTGCATAAGGTCGAGTTATTTATGCACTTTTATACAATTTACTCAATTTAGATCAAGAATAACTTCATCAGTTGATAACTGAATCATGATTCAATTTTTGAACATTGCCAAAACCAATTCTAACAAGAACCTTGGACTTCCCAATCTGGTTATGATGATAACATTGAGGTATTGTTCAGTTTTGGCTGTATATTGATTTTGTGCTAAGTTATTATGTATCATCCTTGTATCCTAGAAAACATATAAATTATTATTGAGTTTTGTTGTTTTATTATGGGAAATAGACATTCTTCCTCATCCTCGAAGCATCTCTTCAAATAATCAAATCCATTTTAAGAAAATTGTATTATCATACAGGTATCAGTTTGAAATAAATAGGTATAACTTTTTTATTTAAAATTTCCTAAAAACTTAAATATAGAATACAAAATTTGTATTTAATCAATGTTTTCATTTTGCAAGAAGTTGATATCATGAAATTTTTATAAATAGAAAAGGAAGTTTGTAAAAACTTAAAAATATTTACATGTTGGATTTTGAAATACAGTCTCTAGCTTTTACATATTATTTCAGAAAAATAGCATAATTTAATATCAGGAAAAGAATTTATCCATTTAAGAAAATTGAATAATTAAAAAAAAATATCATCTTGTGAGTTAGCAAATTACCTCGGTTTATATATACTAAACGGCCACTCCTCCGTCCCATTCTACCATCGGCTCCCTGCAACTGACACGCACAGTTTGGTTCCTCCGCCGGCACCGCCAGAATCTTCTGTAGATTCCACATGGCTGACCCCAGTAGACCCGTCACAGGCTATCCGGCCCCAAACCCCAACGCCAACGGTTACGCGGCCAATCCGCCTCCCTCCGGCACCGCCTACCCTTACGCCGCCCCAGCTCCGCCTTCCGACCCATATTATTACTCCAACAACCCCTACTACCAGCAGAGTTACCAGCCTGACTATTACTCCACCCGCCGCGCTACTTTCCTCCGCCGCGTCTTCGCCTTCGTCATCGCCCTTGTCGTCATTTTCGGCACCATCACCTTCATCGTCTGGCTCGTCCTCCGCCCCGAGCTTCCCGAGTTCCGGGTCGAATCCTCCTCTGTCTCCAATCTCACTTTCTCCAACAACTCGCTCGTTTCATTCACCTCCGAGTTTCGCCTGACCGCGAGAAACCCTAACAAGAAGATGACCCTTTCGTATAATGAAATCGATGCCTACTTCTACTACCAATCGGATTTACTTGCAGAGACCAATGTCTCTCCGTTTTCTCAGGGAACGAAAACGGACACTCCTCTGACGGCGAATTTCGCGGCTGCCGGTAGCTTTGTGGGTAGTTCGGCTGTGAATGGGATCAACTCTGAGAGGAATAAGGGAAATGTAGGGTTCAATTTGAGAATGGTTTCTAGAGTTGAGTTCGAGGCAAAGGCGTGGAGGACTAGGAGAAGGTTTTTGAAGGTGTTTTGCGGGGATTTGTCGGTCGGGTTTCCGAGCAACGGGAGCTCTGGAACTTTAACTGGTGGACCGAAAACGTGTCGCGTAGGGATTTGAGGTGAATTGGAATTCTATGAATCTTGAGCTGGGTGTTTCTGTTGTATGCTATTCTTTCCTTTCGAATGGATGAATTTGATTTGGATTCTTGAATTATATTTGTTGATGTACAGTTATAGTATATGGTTTTTTTTAGCTTTTTTAATGAATTACTTGTTCTAATTTCTTGATTAAAGAATCAAGATCTGTTCTTTATGGGTATGTATCTATTAGGATTGAGCCACGGGGGAAATATTTCTATTTTTGCTAGTCAACGTGTAGGATGCCTTTGTGTGAAAACATATGAATTCTGGATCATCTTTGTTTGTTGCTACAGTAGTGTATCAGATTATATGGTCCTGGATTCTTGAATTTGCTCCAAAAAGCGATAAAATCATATGCATATATATTTATGTGTGTGTAGACATCTGTATTATATGCATATACTTTTGCATGCTGAATTTGTAAATTTTCCATTTTTAGCAGGTATTATTTGTTTCATATGAAACTCCTTTAAATTTCTAATGCCCTGTTTCTTGAGGATTTGCATTTGCTTTATTTTTTGTTAATACGATCCTTTAAATTTTTAATGCTATGACACTGATGAATTAGTAAATCCGTTGCTGACATTACCGAGTCTATATTTTGAGAATTTGCATTGACTCGATTGTTTATCCATCACCCCCATATGTCCACAAACCCATGCATTGCAGTTTTATATAAAAAAAATGATGTGTTTGAAATGTATATTGAATTGGTGCAACGGATTTCCTATCGTTCTCTTGTTCACAAGCAATTGTTTGTTGGGGGTGACTGCTGTGTATTAGGTGTAACAATATGTTTAAAGGAAGGTAGGTTATATGGTGAGGGAACTCGAGAGAGAATTGTAGTAGAGTATGGAAACAGACAAGTTGTCGTCGTCCTTCAGCATTCTAGTATGGTACATTTTTGCTTTCCATTGGCGTTAAGTGTGGTGATTGATCGTTGTTTAGTAACGATTGAGCTCTGGTCTAGTGGCTTGTGTTTTTCTGATTTGGTTTCTTTTGAGATCTCCACTAGTCTGAGTTCAAGATATATTGCTAAGCAATATTTTCGAAATATCTTTATGGGGTGCCAAATAACACACCTCTATAGATTCATTGTAATTTTGCCTGTGGCCCTTCACGTTGATCTAGATTTGTGTGTAATGAATTAAACATGTGAGTATTTTAAATTCACTCTCGTGTGTATCTAATATGTCCCTTTTCGATCTTCTTGTCAAGTCTTTATTTCCACCACTATTTAGCTGGGTGTTCGGTTATCAGTTGTTCGGTGATCTTGTTAGTTCTTTTTTCCTCGGGTTGTTTTTTCTTTCTGAAAGCAGTGTTTACTATGCATTTGTTTTAGAGTTGATCAATCAGAATCAGTTGTTTACAATTTAGATAATGTTAGGGAGGAACACTTCTTTATGCTGCTATAACAATCAAAATGTGATGCTTATATCAGCATGCAATTTGAAATTATAGTCATGATTTTATCATCAAGGGTAGCTATATTCGCACACGTACGCTTGGTTGTCCATATTTTTGCTCTTTCCCATGGGCAGATTCAAAGGAGTGAGATCGAAGTGAGGTGTTTCGATGTGCTTAGGTGAGTTTTTTGGGTTTGGGGGCGGCCGGGCCGACAACTCCCCCAGCTCGTTTTACCACTACCCTTTCCTCCAAGTTTAAGCCAAGTCCGTTGTGGCAGCCTTGTTTGGTGGGTTTTTTTTATTATTAATTTAAAAATTCAAAAAAAATTATTTTACAAAAGTACTTCAATCCGCGCTTTGTAGGTTCGGACGCTCCATGTGGTATGAGCGTATGCTCTTTGTTGTTAATGTGGAGGAGCGTCCGCGCTTATTCGTCCACGTAATATTTTATTATATTATTATTATTATTATTATTATTATTAATTAATTTAATTCGAATAAAAAATATAATATTTAAGTTTATTATTATTATTATTTATAATTTTGAATAATTAATTTAATTCGAATAAAAAATATAATATTTAAGTTTTATTATTATTATAAATATTTATAATATATTGTAATTATTAAATATTTTGTATTATTTAGTTGATTGGTTGAAAAATTAGATATATGAGACGATTGAAGGAAGAAAATTAAAATGAATAAAAATAGTAGTGTTTCATCAATACATTAATAAGATGTTTAACTTTAACAAATATTATCGATAAAACTTACACTGAATTACAATATTTTCATTCTATTTTTAAATGAACATTGTTTATTTTCTATTTAAGCTATTATTAATAATTGAATTTCAATCACAACATTAAATTAAAATATTAATCATAACATAAAAATATAATATTAATATATTTTACAAATAATTATTAATACTTGATTGCTTCCTTCACTGTTGACCTTCTCATTTTTATAGATTGATTTATTTAATAAATCTATTAATAATTATAAACCCATTATATATAATTATATGTTTTACAATTAATTTTTTTTATGAAATATGTGTGTATATAATTTTGAGAGAATTCGAAATGAGTCTTCCTAAAATATTTTTTTGACTAATTAATTTTATTTACGTTTTCTTAGAACAATAATTTAAAATAGGAAAATAATCTAAAAATAAAAAATATTTATCAATCATGTCATATCTCTCATATTTTTAATCTTCTCATATTTTTAAAATAGAACAATAAATATTTTTTCAATCCTCTGATATTTTTAAAATAGAACAATAATTTAAAATAGAACAATAAATATTATTTCAATCATCTCATATTTTTAAAATGTTGATTTTATGTACGTTTTCTCTCGAATCCTCTCATATCTTTAATCACCCAATAATACAAAATATTTTCCAATCCTCTAATATCTCTAATTTTATATTTTTCATTCGAATTAAATTAATTATACAAAATTATAAATAATAATAATAAAACTTAAATATTATATTTTTTTCGAATTAAATTAATTAATAATAATAATAATAATAATAATAATAATAATAATAATAATAAATAATAATAATAACACGTTGACGAGCGTCCGCGCTTTATAAGCACGGAAGCTCGTCCACGTGGTGCGTCCGCGCCTACAAGACGCGGATTGAAGTACTTTTGCAAAATAATATTTTTTGAATTTTTTTAATTTTTAAATTAATAATAAAAAAAACCCCTTGTTTGGTATATCTTGTACTATTCGGATACCAAATGTTGGCATAACAGGGACAACAAGTTTGGTGTCATAGTATTGATTTTATTTTAAAAAAAATAAAATCATTTGAACTAAAATTCACAATTATTGTATGACTTCATTTAAATATATCTAATTCAAATTGTAGTATGACACTTTATTAACTCTTTACAATTATTGTATTATCTCTATTTGAATATAAATCAAATTAATTATAAAAAAATTATACAAACATATAACGAGTGTCAAAGATGATTAAATTTAATAATTATGATATTTTGGCCTTTGTATTCGGGGCCTATTTATGATTGAATGTTCTACTTTCCTTGATGTTGAGAGCTAGCTTATTCCTTTTTTCCTTTGGGTTAAGAGGGAGTATAACTTTATCTCTGATTTTATTTTCAAATAATTTGTTTCCCAATAAATCTAGAGATGGTAAACGGGGTGTTCGAACCGAAACTGGTTCGGAACCATCTCGTAAAATTTGTAACATGTCCAGTCGAATAAGTTTCCGATAGGAACATAGGTTTCTAAGATTGTATGGTGGAACTACGGGTACTATAAATCCGGATCCAATTATAGTCTATGTGTACGTAGAGTCGACTTTGATTTAGTTTTCTTCTCATTTGTCTAGTTTCTTCGATCTATATCTAATAAGGTTTTCAAAATGTTAAAGTTGATTTTTAATAAATTGGATGAGGGTTTTATAAAAACTCTTATTTTGTTGGTTTTCAAAATATTGAAATAAAATAAATTTTTTTTAGAAAAAAAAAATTGGGAATTGTGCGAGGGATAAAATTCAATTCACTGCTGTCATTGATTGTTTGAATCTACCACAATTGATTACACCAACTGGAATGATCGGTCACATGTACGGAAGAAATATGCTGTATGCCAGCTTGGGCATCTCGTGACGTGCAATTAATGCTTGTGTGTCCAACTATTATTTATACTGTATTTTAGAGTAAAGGATCTTAATGTGATTTTTCTTGTCATTTTTTTTTTCCAAAAATATTTTTAAAATCAAACATATATTTAATCCTCGACTATTTTAAGACCAATCACACAGAGAAACCGAATTATTTTAGCGACAATACAGTATTTATAAGTATTAATATTAATAAAACGAAACTCATGTCATTCCGAACATTAAAGTCGAACTCATGACCACCGTAACATATTTGGAGTTATGTCAACGATTTAACTTTCTCCTCTACAACTCTAAACCAATTCTCTATTTTCGACCGTGATGCGATCTGTGTGAAATGGATGAGTCGGGTCAGATACTCTACCGGATCTGCTATCAATATGTAGAGAATAAGAGCAAGATGATGAATCAAAAGCTTCTTTTCTCGAACAGCTGGGAAGATCTGGAAATACAAAGGTAACCACATGAATGGACGCCGGAGGGGTGTTCGACGTGGCCACTCCGATGCTTATATTAGTGAAAGACTCGAGCAAGAAACCGATGTAACCAAGTGATGATTGTGAGATTGATTTTACTTTTAATGGATCATTTTTGTGTAAGAAAACGATACTTTTACTTTGATTTGAACTGAAATCCCGGATTTCATATAGGTAGTTTGAATCTTCATCGTTTTTTGTTCGGTGCTTAAATTCAAGAAGTGCTTAATTGCCAATGATGCTTATATCTTAGAGCACCTGTTCTTAAAATGATCAAAATCAACTGTATGAGCGAAGTGCTTTATCATAAGGTGGTTTACTGACTTTGATACATCTTTTGAGTTTATCCAACTGTTGTTGTGGAAAAGGATCTTCTTCAACTAGGTCATCGAGATCAGACAAATTATGATGAGACTTCGAAGATGTATCGCTTCCAATTTCTAAAAATAAGAAACTAGGATTGCATGGAACTGGAGAAAATGGTATATCAATTTTAAATTTTAAGGTATTAAAATATATACACTGAATACTTATTTATAAAATCAAAACCACTTATTTTATATAAAATCGAAATGAACCATAATATTTATCTCTTTTAAAAAATTAAATATACATAATATTTGATGATAAATAAGTAATCAACTTTAAAGTTTGTGTTTAGATTGATGAATTTCAAATATATTTTTATTGTTCAGAGAATTAAAATCATAAATTTCAGATTCACTATTTACATGTTTGTACAGTATTTCACCTTAATTGGAATGAATTTCAAGTTCACTAAATAATGACGTCATTTGAAATTTATTCTACTTTATATTACTAACGTGTAAACAAATAAGGTGTTGATTTCAATTGGTCAGGAGTTTGATTACCTGCCAACACCTTCTCGGACGAACCTGTCACACAAGGCTTTCATAGTATAGTTTACCTGGCTAAAATGATTTGCAGAGTATTACGTTAATCTAAGAGTTTACTCAATGCACATCAAAGGGTAGCGGTTGCGAGTTCTCACGTCATAAAAAAATGTTAATTTAAGATTTGATTTTTTGTTTCATTGTGAACAATAAAACTATAATCGAAATATATATATTTCAAATCCATCTTTCCAAGCGCACCCGCACCCTAATAGTTTTACTGTAATTGTTTTCAACCTTTAAAACTCAAAGAAATATATTTCAGTTCAGATATGATGAAACCACAGATGTATTTTAGGTCAATCCATTCCGGTTCCAACTTCCAATGGACTGGAACAATCAACACTATATTCATTTTAGAATCATTTTTTGAGTGAGGAGAAAGATTTGATACAATGAGTCTCGAACTCGAAACATCGTCTCGGGATCTTAGTTTTAGACGAGCCACAAGTCACCGGTTTAGAATTATAGGAAGACTTAATTCACACCAACTAATTCGGATGGTCCAATGAGTACTATATGCAAGATTCGAATTTATATACAAGCCGAAAATTTAGATATAACCTTTCGGCTTTTACACGTATTTTTTTTGGAGAAGGATAATAGAGGAGTAATTTCTGAAGAGTAACACTCTAATAAGAAATAACTTTATGATATAATCAAACTGTGAAATTGCAGTTCCAGTTACGTCTAACATCCCACCTTCAAAGTGCAGTTTTTTTTTTCCTTTTTAAGGAACGAAATCAAAATCAGTTCTTGAAATGCCTCAGCTAAAGTTTGAAGTATATTTCATAGTTTTCACTGTATATAACACATTCGAAACCAGATGTTTGGCACATCATCATAATAACAACAAATTGGGAATACTGTTTACTTGAAAAGATGTGCGAGGTCGGGGTCGTCTAGGTCCAGGTCTAGCCATCCATTCAAACGCATGTAGTCAATGTAGTGGTCTGGGGGCTTTATGGCACGAGAATTTCGTGGAGCGAAGCCATGGATTCTCTCAAGATCCCGTCTAAGCCAACGTGCATATGCATGATCAATGGGTGGCACAATCTTCAAAAGCAGCTCTTTCTTCTCTTGCTTTGCAGGTCTGTTTCCCATTGATAAACCTCAAAGTACAAAAAATCAGAGATATATCAGTTTTTTTCCGGTTATCATAGAATTTAGATTTGCACTGGCGTACTGAAAAGATTTGAGACTGATATAGCCAGTGAAAATTTCAGTAGCAGCTCAAACAAGTCAAAACATTTGAAACAATATATGGCTGCTCGGGTGGATAAGCTCAAATGGGAAGAATTTATGGCAAACAACAAAGAACGCAGAAGACGAAATATTTGGCATTTATTTTAATTCCTCTGGTGTGAATAAATTTGTAAAAATAAGGTCCGTAGGTACAAAACTCTTGTGACACTTTTGAAGTCCTCCAATATAACTATTTTTATTCAGGAAAAGAACAGATGACTCGAATCTTGAACCTTAGTCTAGGAAACCAACTGTCAAACTCAGATAATTTCTTTGCCACCTTTTTTTCTTGATTTTATAAATGCACTGTTTGTTATCTCCACCTCATACCCTCAGCATGTCCTGAGTTTCACTAAGAACCTTGAAGTATAATCTTGCAAGCTTTGAATGCCTGTACTTTAGATAATGTAGTCTCTCTTTTGGTTTTCTATTGCCATATAAATTCGTATAAATATGATCTAAGAGGATTAAAATTGTAGAGATTATTAATGTGATTGGATGCAGTGAAACTTCAAGGTTCAAATCTGATCAAGAGAGACAACAATTGATTAAAACCAACCTTGGTGATATGATTCAGACATGAAGAAACCAAATTCGATACTGAGGTTACATCTCTATATGATCCAGATAATACAAATAGCGCTATGTTTTAGAAACCATAAACACAAATTAGATTACTCCAGCAGATGGAAACTGAGCAAAAGAGGACAACACAACTTGACAAGTGCTACTAATTTCAACTTGACTATGAGATATACTCAGTTCCTGTTACACCAAAAAATGCAAGTCAATCTACAGTTAAACACATGCAATTTTCACCAAATCAACACACCAGTGGGTCAAAAATGGCAAAAGCTATGGAAAAAGGTGCAATACAAAACCTTTAGTAATGTTAACAGAGAACACTAACAGCAAGCAATATGTAGGATGATGCTAAAACAAGTCAAAACAAAGTTAGATCCTCTCTGCGGCCCCAACTCCGAATGTTTGTCATATCATCCTACACAACTTTATCTGCTCATTTAACTAACCGAGCATTCCCAAATCACAATAGTGATTGCTAAAAACAGGTAAGAACTCAGTGATGAACACGTGGAATCCATTGAGGGAAGTGCCCCTCTCAAAGTCTCTAATGCTTAAAAACTTTTTCTACGAGAAACCCTTTTGAACACAATTGAATTTGACGCAGAAATCGTTCTAAAATGAATTTAATCGCTAAATCAAAAGTACATCCCCGTTCCACGAAATTATCAATCCACCTTAAGAGGCATCAACAAAATCCGGCGCTAAGGTATAGAAAGAACTAATATGTACACATTCCAAGGAATCTACGCAAAACTAAACTACATAAAGTTGACATAACAAATTGCAGCGTGTATTCAAGCTCAAAGACGAACATAAACCCTATGTGCAAGAATTAAATTGAGAAGATTTTACATTTTTTGGTAAAAAAAAAATTACCCACCTGCGGGAAAATCCGGTTTCCTTTGCTTTCAGAAGTGCTGATAAATTGAGGATAGAACATGTGGAGAACAAAAATTTTAGTACGAGACTGGCTTGAAGAGTCTCTCTTTTTCAATTAATTTAATTTGTAAATATGTGGTGATCACACATATAATAGCCCACAAATCGATTTTATGAATTAAAGTATTGCCAAAATCGATGTTCTTTTCATGAACTTCAGAAACAAATCGAAATAACTGATGTTGAAATCTGAAACAAATCGAAATCAACTTATCGAACCCTATTTAATTTATAAGTTTGGTTTATCAAGTGGCTATGATAATCTTGATTCTTGAATTTATTTGTTTCATTTAAATTCACTCAAGCAAATAATTTTTGGAACCAAACCGGAGACTTTATCAAAATTATCGGTTATGTGATCGAACATTTTTTGTTTTACTAAAAATTATGGTCGATGATAACGGTATAATAATGCTTGAGTTTTAGCTATTTTGGTTTATATATCATCAGAATGTTCAATTTTCATCAATAAATGTTGATTAAATGTTGGGTAAAATACATTTTGATGTCACGATCGTTGACTTTTTCTGGTGAAATACATAGAACTTGTAAAGTTTGCTTGACATAAATTTTAAACTGTTTCTAATTATATTGATTTACCAACGAAATAAAAAAAATTCTCAAATTTCGGGAAGCATTAGTTTTGGCTATTGTCTAATCAGTGATTTTTTTGACAAAATTGAATATTATGATGATAGCTAGAACAAAATAGTCCAAATTCGAAGTTATTGTACCGTGATCAAAAATCAAAAAGTTAATAGACCAAAAAAAGAGCAAGTTATGAAGTAAAAAATCTCAATTAGTTTAATACGTGATCAAAAATCAAAAAGTTAATAGACCAAAAAAAGAGCAAGTTATGAAGTAAAAAATCTCAATTAGTTTAATACATAGTTATATTATTCAACATATATATTACTGTTATTATTATTTTCTATCGGTGCCTTGTTCAAAAATCTCCAAACGCAAAAAAAAAATTTCTTTTAAGTGCCCGTGTCAAAAATGGTATATTTGAACTTAATAGGTCCATATGTTTTTTCTTGGATGAAAATCAGTACAAAAAATTAAATATATGGTACTAATATATGATATTTGAGTACTAGTTGCTTTAGATTTGATAATAATATTTGATTTTTGAGTACCCAAACATGTATCGAAAATATTGGTATTAATGACACATTAAGTGTTTTAAATTTGATAAAAAAAATATAAGATTTTGAGTATAAAATTCAAACAACTTTATTAATATCAACAGTTGCTATGATTAGTACCCATATCATATAACGGTATCATATTTCCGAAAAACAAATGTGTTATTAATTCAAGTATTTGCTATACATATTTCAGTACTCAAAAAACATATATTAGTATCATATTTGAAATAGTTGGTACTCAAATTTTATATATTAGTATAATATTTTATACTAATTTAAAAGATATGTAAACTCAAAAAATGCAAACACATTTTGTCGTGGATAATGAAGTATAAATATATAATTTTTTTAATACGATGACTGCAAATTTAAATTTAAGCATATTTACCCTCACTATTTGGTAAAAACTGATGAACTTGATTTGGTTCGTCTTTTTATAAAATCGAACTACTTCACATTGCCGGCCACTTTTAAGAAAAAGGTGAAAAATAATAAAAACTGGGAAAAATACAGGACAAAATGTATAAACAAGATACTACTTTGGGCCTATTTGTAAATTAGACATATTGTTGGGTAAAAGTGAACAAAATATTCCTTTTTTATTCGATGGACGAAGAACTGGTATAAATTCCAATCTCCCAGCGTCGATTCCTGCTCGAGCAATCGAAGATTCCCACTGTTTTCCAGCCGAGAAGAGGATAAACCGCACTCAATCCACCGTAATCCGATCCAAATCAGAAGATGAACGATGCAGATGTCTCGAAGCAGATCCAGCAGATGGTGAGATTCATCCGCCAGGAAGCGGAGGAGAAGGCTAACGAGATCTCCGTCTCCGCTGAAGAAGTATGCAATTTTTTTAAAGTCGATTTAGTTGTTGGATTCTTGCGTTTTGCGTAAGGTTTTGGTTTGGAGTGGAAGTTATTTCATTGATTTGTTTGTTTTACAGGAATTCAATATTGAGAAATTGCAACTAGTGGAGGCTGAGAAGAAGAAGATCAAACAAGAGTATGAGCGCAAGGAGAAACAAGTTCAAGTTCGGAAGAAAATGTAAGCTATTTTTTTTTTATGTTTCGCTTCTTTTGATCTTTTTCAATTTCGTGCCGTGTATGCATCACTAGAAGTCGAATGATTCAATTTTGGGCTGTACATAATACTGGTGCTGGTGATTAGTTTGTCTCCTGCATGATTAATTGATCGTGATTCCCAAAATTTGGGTCCAAGAAGGATGGAGTTTGGGTGAAAACTTGTTGTTTTGTTGGAGAAAACATATTAAGTGTTTTATATGAGAGTTGGTTACCTCGCTTGCTCACAGGTGGTATGCTTCTGGCCTTAACAATCATATGTTTATGAACATAGAATACGGACAAGTGTTCACTAGAGTGCAAGTTTTTTATGGATATATTGAATTTCTGTCGGACAAATTTTTATCTACTATTATGTTTTACAGTGAGTACTCTATGCAACTTAATGCCTCTCGAATCAAGGTTCTTCAAGCTCAGGATGATCTAGTCAATTCAATGAAGGAGGCTGCGTCAAAGGAGTTGTTGCATGTGAGCCATGACCACAATAGCTACAATCATCTCCTGAAGGATCTTATTGTTCAGGTTTGTTAAAATTGAGTCTTGATACGTACTTTATGCTCTGTTTTTATTGGAAAGATTAACATCTTCATCTAAACTCTAGATCCATATAGTGTTAATATTTACAAAAAAAATATTAATTGTTTTTAGAACACATTTTTTATCCTGTAGCGAAAGATCATTCATCTAAACTCTAGATCCATATAATGTAGATATTACAAAAATAAAATTAAATTGTTTTTAGAATACATTTTTTTATCCTCCAGCGATAGCTTACTAGGTCTTTGAGTTTGTCCATCTCCATTATTTTTGGATGTGGGTAGGACTGTGAATCTGTGAAGAACCTGCTGAGCGCTGACAACAATGTCTAATATTAATTTCGCTGGAAGAGAGAAGATAATCCATGCCTATTGTTCAATATACTTTCCATTTCATTTGTTGACGTGGTTTTGTATTCAATTTTCGCTAGGTATAAACTTAACCCAAATTTTAATTTTTGGGTTGGATGATGTGACTTCTTACAAAAAACAGAATGTCGTCTTTTCAGCCATGTCATCCATCTTTTTTCTTACAATTTTGAATTAAAATATTGCTTAATTTTTATCATTATTGTAAACAATTTGCTGGCATTCCACTTTTCTAGTTGCATGAGACTACAAAAAAAAAGAACACCCTACACCCTTGAACTATTTATTGTTACAATGTTGAAGCCCATGGATCAAGTTTGCGGCAGATTCCAGTTATTATTTGTGTTGGAGTTTGAATTATGTCAGAATACACCTTATATTTATCGTTGAGATTATTTTTGTCATTCATTTTGAAAATACCAGCTTCAGGCCTGAATCATTGCCACATCTGATGTGATGTATTTTTGCATTTCAGAGTTTGCTAAGGCTGAAAGAGCCATCTGTGTTGTTGCGCTGCCGTAAAGACGACGTGCAATTGGTGAACTCTGTCTTGAACTCAGCAAAGGAGGAGTATGCACAGAAGGCAAAAGTCCATCCTCCTGAGATAGTAGTCGATAATGTCAACCTTCCTCCTGCTCCTTCCCATCATAATGCACATGGTCCTTTCTGGTACTTACTGATAGATGTTGGTGTTACTTTCACAAATAGGAACTTGCAAAACAATGATTTGTCAGTGATGTACTAAAGTTAACTGCAGAACCAATTAAACACTGATTACTGTCTCTGCTTTGATAATTGAATATTTTACCCAAGAAATAACTGATGTGTTGTCTAGATTATAGTAATTTCTCCTGCTTTCTTTCAGCTCTGGAGGTGTAGTATTGGCTTCTAGAGATGGGAAAATTGTGTTTGAGAATACTCTTGATGCAAGACTGGAAGTTGTTTTTCGTAAAAAGCTGCCAGAGGTTATTTCTCAACTCTCTATCTACACTTTTATCTGCATTTGACGTCTTTTAATATATCTTTGGTGTAATATACTTCTTATTGAAAGTTGCAAAACTAACCTACCTCTGTTCCGGCAAACTCTTTCCTTCACTTATGAATCAAATGATCTCTTTGTGCGGATTCCTGCCTTATGATATTATTTTTCTTGCATCTCTTTTGAGACAGTTTCTAGTTAGTAGGAGACGAGTAAGAAATCTGAAGGATAGGTGCTAAGTAAGAGAGAAGGAGATGCTGTGGTGTCTGATAAATCTCTTTGTGAACTTGTTATGTTTCCCTGGGATTTTACTTTTGCTTTTTCCCTGTCACTAGAATTTACAACATTATGAATATGTTGGCTCTTTACTCTCATTAGGAAGCAGGGATTAGGCTGTCACAAAATATTGATGGATTCTAAAATTCTCGTATTTCTAAATAGTTCTATGTGGATTGATGGGCTTCTATCTTGGTTTGGAGGATACTAATTAAAGATTTGAGTTGGAACACAGAGGACAGCAAAATACTATAAAGCACGTCTGCAACTTTTATATTTGCAATGTAAATGCTAAAACACGTTTTCCTCTGCTATAAACTATTTTAGATTTTGTCTTGGTATAGAACTCTTGTAAGATAAGGTGCCACTCTTAGTTTCTTTGTTTGCTGTTGTTTGTTATATGTTGCATGTAGTAACACCTTGTTGACTATGGTTTATTAATCACTATGCCGTATTCTCAAGCATGTTCTTTACTTTATATCGTTACTTGTATGTAAATTACAGATTCGGAAGAGCCTATTCGGTCAGATTGCTGCCTAATGGGATATAATCGAGCTTGCATTGTCCTGAGATTGGAAACATATCTTTATACTCCTTTTGCATGTTGTCATTATTCTCATCTTCTTGTCAAGTACTTGCCTGGATTCTCATATTTATTCAAGTTTTTATCTTGAAGCTGATTCTGATATTTGGCTTTAAATTTGTGCAATAAAAGCAAGATTCTCCGGACTGGTATTTTACCAAGTCAGATATTTTTTTGAAAAGGCTTTGCTCTTGATATTCAAGCTGAATCAAATACTCAGGTTAATGTTTGAAGACATGGGATTTTTCTCTAGATTGCTGCCTTTCCCAGCATCAATCTCCACGTTACGTCCTCAAGCAGAAAACCAAGCAAACCGATACTATTGCATTAGGGGCCCGCCCAGTGATCTACCAAACACATTGCACATACTCAGCATTTGAAGCACATACAAGCGGTGTGGCTGCTGAAGTATTGTGCTTTCTTACCCAGAAAACCGATGTAGAAGAGAGGATCAACTCGTGGGATTCAACTCATCAATGATCTCCTGGAGGAGATAAGTTCAGTTTCAGCCTTTCAGTTGAAGGTTAACGCTTTCGACTGGATGATTCATCGTGCTATTCGAATTTACCAGTAAAAAGATGTGAGGAAACCAGAGGATACAGTTCAAGAGCTCATGCCATTCTGAGCCAGCCATTAAGTTCACAAAACTTTCTAATGCCTATTTCTTACTCATTAGTTCAACTCACCGATGAGGCAATATGGCTGCCAAATACATGAGTAAAGCATTCAGTTGGGTGCATGTGTCCGGAAAGGTCGAACGCAAATTTAAGCCACATTAGGTCAAGCACAAGAATAATCAAATTGAAAATAATCACATGTCTTAACATGAATCTATATTTAAGATCGTATAGATTAAGAAAAGGTTGAGGTAATTTATCAAGAAAATATGAACCCAACCTTTTCCAACATGAATTGCCATTCAAACGCTTTGGTCCAGTCAGAAATAGTCTGCAAGCACCTTTTGTTACCGGCATACTCTGCAAGATAATTTTTTTCACTCCTGAAAGCCACTACTACAAAATCAGCTATCGAAGCTGAGGATACATATCGATATTGAAAGCTACAAAGAAAGCTGTTAGGACGATAAACTTAATCCAAGTGTAGAAAATTACCAGTGTTTGCACTTGATCAACATTTGGAATCCAGCTATCATACTGAATATTCACACAACAAAAGAAAGTATTGCGTTTTGTACAAAAATGAAGAGAAGTGAAACAATGTAGTATAACTTCTGGTCCAAATGCTTGGATATGAGAAATTTAGTGAGGTACAACACCAGATCTTCAGATGTCAAGCACTCCGAGAAATGCAAAATAAATCAGAGACCATTGGAAGAATCAAAGACATTAATAAAACTCTCACTTTAAAGATGCTTGGGACGTTTTATGTCTGTAGCTCTTGACTCCAATTTCCACCATGCACCATCACCTCTGTTGGGCAAAAGAGTGCCACATTTGTCAGAACTAAGACATTCAATATCCGAGCATTCACTTTCAACTTCAGAATAATATTGGTTCTTCTCTGTCTTGGGGTCAAAAGTCCATTCCAACCTTTTCAAAACATTTTGATCCTTCCACTTTCCAACAACTGATCCAGCCTCTTTCTTCGCCTTCCCCCTCATAATCTCCTGCCACGAAAATGCAGCATTTGCGGTCCTTTTTAGAGCACAATCAGTGATGTCACCAACCACAACTGTCTTCAAACACCTCAATCTTGCTTCCCTCAAAATCTCCACAAAATCTGAATCATCTGACACAAGAATCACACATTCAACTTTTCTTTTATCCATCATATCCATCATATGAGATCTCAACTCAACATCAGCTGCCTGTGGCTTGTCTGAAACTGTCCTAACCCAAAACCCAGCTCTTTTTAACTCCTCTGCCAAACCATAACCAACTTTTGGAGTCAGAACATCTCTAGCAGCATTTCTATACTTATCCATCTTAATAGAATACCTCGCTACCAAGTTTACCCTCCTTTTCCCTCGTGCAGACTCAATTTGATTCAATCGTTTCATCTGTTCACGCTCATGAATTTGCTTAAAATGATTTGTGAGTCTCTCGTTGGTGTAAAATCTCCTCCCACAAACTCGACATGTGTATGGTTCATGTGGCTTAACAACACCAACAGTTTCTAGCTCATTCGATGTTTTCCTCTCTCTTCTCTGTGCCCTAACTATAGGGGGGACATAATTAAATGCATGGCCATTGGCGTAAGCAAACATGTACTTAACGAACCCAAACTCTTGGGCAGCCTTCTTTAACCTAATGGCTGCTTCATATGGGGGAAATGACTTTGGTGGCTTGTTATCGAGATCCCAAAATATGCCAACATTGTTCGGTGTAACCCTTTGCTCTGATCTAAATGGCGAAATTGAAGAACTGGGATTCTGGCTTGACAATGAACAAAAATGACAACATTCGCATACTGCAAGAGTTGGAGCTAGAGTTTGAACCTTTATCAAGAACTCGACTGCATCAAAGACATGATGGAATTTGCGTAAACTGAACATATTCAGGCGTTCTCAAGCAGGGACCTATTCACAAATTGGAAAAGGAATCATTACATGCTTCCACCTTCCCTGCAACAAGTAAATCTCTTGATTATATTCACCAGATTCCGCTGCGGACATCAGGTCAAAGATTGCATTCATAGTTAAATTTTAATCACATCACAGCAAACAAATGCAGAATCTGATTCGGGTTCTTTTTTTGCCCAAAAAAAAAGAATAAAAATCAAATCTTGGCTGATTTATGCTAATTATAAGCATCAAGAGAGATTTGATTTCCAGTCATTTAGAGAGATTTGAAATTATGGAATAAAAATCAAATCTTGGCTGAATATCCACATAATCACTTCAAAAACAAATTTTCATTCGGTCATTTGTTCAAACATGTTATTTGCAATGATAACTACAATAATTTAAACCGCTTGACCCATCAATGTCCGAATAGATGAATCTTGTCCACGGTATTGAAAAAATTCATAGTACAAACAAAACTAGCGAGAATAAACAAAAGTTAATAAACAGAGACTTCCACACCAATCTCGGAAAAAACAACTCAAAACCCAAATCCTTGAAGCAACGAAACCAAGAACCAGCATTTTGTGAAAACTCCGAGCTTAATTGGTAAAGAGAAACATACACAATAAGATTTCTTGAAACCTGGTCCGCAATCTACAGAACAAAATAATGTGCCTGGAGTTCGGTTGGGAAAAAAAAGTCGAAAATGCAAGTCAATCTACAGTTAAACACATGCAATTTTCACCAAATCAACACACCAGTGGGTCAAAAATGGCAAAAGCTATGGAAAAAGGTGCAATACAAAACCTTTAGCAATGTTAACAGAGAACGCTAACAGCAAGCAATATGTAGGATGATGCTAAAACAAGTCAAAACAAAGTTAGATCCTCTCTGCGGCCCCAACTCCGAATGTTTGTCTCATCATCCTACACAACTTTATCTGCTCATTTAACTAACCGAGCATTCCCAAATCACCATAGTGATTGCTAAAAACAGGTAAGAACTCAGTGATGAACACGTGGAATCCATTGAGGGAAGTGCCCCTCTCAAAGTCTCTAATGCTTAAAAACTTTTTCTACGAGAAACCCTTTTGAACACAATTGAATTTGACGCAGAAATCGTTCTAAAATGAATTTAATCGCTAAATCAAAAGTACATCCCCGTTCCACGAAATTATCAATCCACCTTAAGAGGCATCAACAAAATCCGGCGCTAAGGTATAGAAAGAACTAATATGTACACATTCCAAGGAATCTACGCAAAACTAAACTGCATAAAGTTGACATAACAAATTGCAGCGTGTATTCAAGCTCAAAGACGAACATAAACCCTATGTGCAAGAATTAAATTGAGAAGATTTTACATTTTTTGGTAAAAAAAAATTACCTACCTGCATGAAAATCCGGTTTCCTTTGCTTACAGAAGTGCTGATAAATTGAGGATAGAACTTGTGGAGAACAAAAATTTTAGTACGAGACTGGCTTGAAGAGTCTCTCTTTTTTCAATTAATTTAATTTGTAAAATATGTGGTGATCACACATATAATAGCCCACAAATCGATTTTATGAATTAAAGTATTGCCAAAATCGTTGTTCTTTTCATGAACTTCAGAAACAAATCGAAATAACTGATGTTGAAATCTGAAACAAATCGAAATCAACTTATCGAACCCTATTTAATTTATAAGTTTGGTTTATCAAGTGGCTATGATAATCTTGATTCTTGAATTTATTTGTTTCATTTAAATTCACTCAAGCAAATAATTTTTGGAACCAAACCGGAGACTTTATCAAAATTATCGGTTACGTGATCGAATATTTTTTGTTTTACTAAAAATTATAGTCGATGATAACGGTATAATAATGCTTGAGTTTTAGCTATTTTGGTTTATATATCATCAGAATGTTCAATTTTCGTCAATAAATGTTGGGTAAAATACATTTTGATGCCACGATCGTTGACTATTTCTGGTGAAATACATAGAACTTGTAAAGTTTGTTTGACATAAATTTTAAACTGTTTCTAATTAAATTGATTTACCAACAAAATAAAAAAAATTCTCAAATTTCGGGAAGCATTAGTTTTGGCTATTGTCTAATCAGTGATTTTTTTGACAAAATTGAATATTATGATGATAGCTAGAACAAAATAATCAAATTCGAAGTTATTGTACCATGATCAAAAATCAAAAAATTAATAGACCAAAAAAAAGAGCAAGTTATGAAGTAAAAAATCCCATTAGTTTAATACATAGTTATATTATTCAACATATATATTACTGTCATTATTATTTTCTATCGGTGCATTGTTCAAAAATCTCCAAACGCAAATAAAAATTTTCTTTTAGGTGCCCGTCTCAAAAAAAGTATGTTTGTTTGAACTTAATAGGTCCACATGTCTTTTCCTAGATGAAAATCAGTATAAAACATTAAATATATGGTATTAATATATGATATTTGAGTACTAGTTGCTTCAGATTTGATAATAATATTTAATTTTTGAGTACCCAAACATGTATAAAAAATATTGGTATTAACGACACATTAAGTGCTTTAAATTTGATAAAAAAAAATATATTAGATTTTGAGTATAAAATTCAAACAACTTTATTAATATCAACATTTGCTACAACTAGTACTATATATCATATAACGGTACCATATTTCCGAAAAAAAAATGTGTTATTAATTCAAGTATTTGTTATATATATTTCAGTACTCAAAAAACATATATTAGTATCAGATCTGAAACAATTTGTAGAACCCGTAAATTAGACTACGTATAAGCCATACAAAATTCCTAGTATTTTAAATTAAAATGATTTTATTGCGGGATTTTTATCCCTCGGGTTCGGGGATTCCCCGATTAGGTAGATCTACTGATCTAGGGATGGGTGCGGGGATGAGAGCGGGGATATAATTAGGGGACGGGGATGGGGACGGCAAACCCGTCCCCGCCCCTGCCCCCGCCCCGTCTCATTGCCATCCATAGCTGCGTACTTCTTTCCAGTGACATTTGTGTAAATTTAAATAGAGATGTGGATTTCTGAGAACATCAACAATTAAAATTATTGTTGTTGTATGAATGAGATGTCATTATTAAAAGGCAGAAATATGCCTACATTTTTTTGAATTGAGAACTTAACTTTTGGTTGGTTTGATTCTACATAATTTTAGTGAATTAAGAAATTAATTATTGAACTTTATTTACTACTTATCTCAAATTATTCGAATAATTTCCCCGCGGGAAAAATTGCCATCCCTAGTTGTGAAACTTGTAAGATATGGAATATTTTAATTCGAGTTTATATGTTTGTAATATGAGTTTTTTTTTTTTAGATTTTGGGAAAACCCGAAACGAGGCGAGTTTAGGAGAAATTTAATGGGTTTGGTTTCGGGTTCGGGGATTTTTAAAAATCCCCGAAATATGTTGGGACAGGTTTGGGAATCCTATCCCCATACCAAACCCTCCCAAACCCGCCCCGATAATATTAATATATATAAGATAATACTTTAAGTTTTAGAACTTCAACACCTACAGTACTGCTCAATCACACGACAAAATTAGAAACATGTAGAACTAAAAACCCTAGCCCCCAAATCTAAATCTGGTAAGATATGGCTTGTAAGGGGATCAAGGCTCGGTTCGAGGAAAGGTTTAAGACTGGCAAGAATCATTGGTTTTTCTCCAAGCTCAGGTTTTGAGGTTAAAGTAATTGTAGAAGTTTCATTTTGTCTTACGGATTTGTGCCCTTTAATTCCAGCTAATTAAATTTCTAGTTATTTTGGGATTTTGATTTTACAAGTCATGAAATGTTAGTTCTGTTATTCTTCAAGTTTTCTGCATATTTAAAAAGGTCAAGTACTACTTGCCTCAAGATTTGGAATTTAATATCTTGAAATCTATTCATTTATGGTGAAAGGCACACGGGTGTCATGGAGCTACTCATAAACTAGTAATACCTTGAATTTAGTTTTAAAAAGGTATTCTTATTCTTAAACTAGTTATGCCAGTTTTTGGATGCTAATCACCTGTGGTATCATGTTTTGATAGCTTCTCATATGTTTGGTTCTCTGATTAAATTGTTGTCATCATATAATTAATGATTATGTTGGTTGACTCAGTAAATAAAATTAGTTTGAGTTCACTTAATTATTTCAAATGTGTTTTCATCTCATGAACTTCTTTGGGGTGATTAAAAGTTTTCTATGAAAGGATGCTTTGTTATATATATCAACCAAACTTACTCTATTATTTGTATCATTTAAGATGGAAACTAAAGATAAAGAGGTTGTGGGTGCCATGCAAACTGCTCCAACTGTGGGAAGTCAAGCATCACATTCGCAAAATGAAAGTGTTTCAATAGGGGCAAACGAAACATCTCAAAATGAGAATTTAGATGCTGAAATTACAGGAGAAAATGATGGAAATAAAAGAAAATTAAGATCTCCCGCATGAGATCATTTCGAGAGAAAGAAAATTGGAGGAAAATGGAGAGCGGTGTGCAATGATTGTAAGAAATCTTTGGGTGCTGAAGCTAAGAATGGTAACAGGCATTTGCTTGACCATATAAAAACATGTTTGTACAAAAGACAGAAGACAATAAAGCAATCACTATTGCAGCCAACGAAATCCAATGATGAGACGATGGTGCTGGAGACATACAATTTCAACCAAGATCATGGGAGGGCAGAGCTTGCAAATATGATTATATGGCATGAGTATCCGTTATCTATGGTTGATCATGTGGGCTTTAGAAGGTACTCTTATGCCTTACAACCATTATTTGAAGATGTATCTCGGAACACAATTAAGAACGACATCATGAAGGTGTTTGAGTATGAAAGAGATAAGACAATGAAATTATTAGACTCAAATGCTAGTCGAATTGCATTGACAACTGATATGTAGGCGTCAAGTAATCAGAAAAGAGGATTCATGGCCATCACTTCACATTTCATCGATGCTTAATGGAAATTACAAAGTCGGCTTGTAAGGTAATTTTTTTTAACTTTTTAACATTATACTTGTGTTTTTCCAGTAATTATATTACTATTATTATTATTATTATTTATTATATTTTTTAACATGTTTATGTATGTGCCGTGCCCACATACTGCCGAGGTCCTCGCAAGTGCCCTCGTTGAATACCTCTTGGATTGGAATTTGGATCGTAAGTTATCTACTTTAATTGTTGATAATTGCACAATTAATGATGCTATGATTGAGCATATTCTGGACAAGCTTCCTGCAATTTCACTTATTTTAGAAGGAAAATTATTTCACTTTCGGTGTTGTGCCCATATTTTGAATTTGGTTGTGAGGGATTGACTAGAATTGATTTTTGATAGTATTGAAACAATTCGTTATAGTGTCGGATTTTGGTCAGCAACTCCGAAAAGAGATGAAAAATTATTGAAACAGCTCGATAGTTGAAGGTTCCAAGCACCAAAAAATTGGAACTTGATTGCAAAACACGATGGAACTCCACTTATTTAATGCTTATCAGTGCATTGGAATACAAAAATGTATTTGCTCGTTTGAAACAACGTGAGACTTTATACAAAAGAGTTCCCAAAGAAGAAGATTGGTCAAAAGTGAGAGATTTCTTCTAAATTGGAGATGTTTTATGATGGCACAGAGTTGTTTTCGGGGACCAAGTATCCGACTATAAATCTTTTCTTCTCAATCATTTGTGATATTAAGTTGGCAATTAGTGATTGGCTTCTCTCAGGTGATAATTTAGCGAAAACAATGGCAACAAATATGAAAGTAAAGTTTGAAAAATATTGGATGTGATGAATTGTTTATTAGCAATTGGGAGCATTTTAGATCCGAGGTACAAGCTGAAAACAATTCAAATCTATTATCCTCTTGTTTATGGTGATATGTCTTCATTTGAGATTGCAACGGTGAAAAAAAGTTGTTTGATATGGTAGAAGAGTACAAGAAAAAATCTTAACTATCTCAGGAAGTGAAAGATTCACAATCTTCATCTTTAAGGCCTCCACTTCCTAAGCGTAGTAGTTATGCTGATAAATTCGTGATGTTCATGGATTGTAATCCTATTACTGAACATCAGAAATCCGAGTTGGATTATTATTTAGAAGAGTCACTCTTGCCAAGAAATACAAGTGACTTTGATATCTTATATTGGTAGAAGACAAATGGGATCAAATATCTCATTTTGCATGATATTGCTAAGGATGTGTTGGCTATTCACATGACGGCCGTTGCTTCCGGATCAACATTCAGTACTAGTGGGAGAGTTTTAAGTACACACCGTAATAGGCTTCATCCTAAAACTGTGGAGGCTTTGATGTGTGCTCGAAATTGGTTATGGAGTGAAATTCAAGGTATTAAATAATTTTCAAATTAAATTATTTCTAATAATTTCTTTTTTTATTTGTAATTTTTTGTTATTTATTTGTCTTAATTATTAGATTATATAGTTTCAAAGGATCAAAAGTTTGACAATGATTATGACATAGAGGTAAGCAATAAGTTGTTCTTGTCATTGTATTAAAGTGTTTTGAATTTATATAATTTTTTTATTGTAACTCTTATTAATTTGCAGGATCCGGATGAGCCAGAGACACGCACTAATTGTAAAACTGATTAATGAGTGGAGTGATGTGATTCGACATAATGGAGAAGAAAATGGTGATGATAATGATGAGTTTGATCATTTCTTTTTATAATGATGAAATAACATTAGTTTTTTCTCCAATCTTGTATGACTGTTGTATGACGCTCACACTTTTTATCTTAAGGATTTAAGTTGCATCTTTTTTGCTACAATATTTTTCTGTTTGACATTTGATATAAACTCTTTATCAGATATTTTATAATTTTTTTTATGATTCCATTTGAGTACTTCAAGTTTCATTAAAAATTCGGGTATTTCAAACGGGTTCGGGGACGGAGATTTTTATCCCACGGGTTCAGGGACGGGGATTCCCCGATTAGGTAGATCCGGGGATGGGAGCGGGGATATAGTTAGGGGACAGGGATGGAGACGGCAAACCCGCCCCGTCCCATTGATATCCCTATTCACAACCATTATTTCTCTAAGAATAAATAAAAAATTTCATCTTAATAGATACTAGGATAAATATTACACCAACAGATGGGGGAAAAAGACCGAATATTCACATAATCACTTCAAAAACAAATTTTCATTCGGTCATTTGTTCAAACATGTTATTTGCAATGATAACTACAATAATACCCCTTGACCCATCAATGTCCGAATAGATGAACATTGTCCACGGTATTGAAGAAATTCATAGTACAAACAAAACTAGCGAGAATAAACAAAAGTTAATAAACAGAGACTTCCACACCAATCTCGGAAAACAACTCAAAACCCAAATCCTTGAAGCAACAAAACCAAGAACCAGCATTTTGTGAAAACTCCAAGCTTAATTGGTAAAGAGAAACATACACAATAAGATTTCTTGAAACCTGGTCCGCAATCTACAGAACAAAATAATGTGCCTGGAGTTCGGTTGGGAAAAAAAAGTCGAAACTACCTCGATTCCTTTACTTCCTAGTTTAATGTGACATGTGAAGGAAGCAAAACAACAGCAAAGGAAGAAACGGCACAAGTCAATAAATGGGTAAAGTCACAGATAGCAAAAGAAAATTATTGATTCCTACTATGGGGTTTTGGGGTTATGAAAACACATGCACATATCAATCTATCTATATTTTGCAAACTCAAAGAAGAACAAAAATTACTTTATCAACATTCCCCGCAGATTTCCCTGAGTTTCGAATTTTCAGATCGATTTTTCAATTTGGAGGTAACCAACTCCACCGATTGGCTGAGAATTTGGGCATTTGTTCTTCCAATTACAGATTTAGGTCAATGAGATGTAAATTTGACCACAAACTGCTAGGCAATCAATCGGCACGAGTGCAAAAGTGAAAAAGAGGTTTTGGCAAAACTGCAAGTCAGATCCTACAACTTCCGAATGGCGGACGTGGAGCTCTAGATTTTTCAAGCTTGAACGAGAGTGGTACATAAGTAAAAATTGTTTTTATTTTTAATCTAACCGTAATTATCTCAAATAAAAAAATAGATAAAATAATATATAAATATGACAAATTTAAATATGATATATTAATTCTCATATTTATAAAAACATAAAAATTAAAAAATTATAATATTTATTTTATTTTGCAACTAAAATATATTAAAAAATACTAAATATTTTTTAAATCAATATTAGACATGTTTAATCATAATTAAAATTAAAAAATAAACATCTAAATTATAAACTTAATTTATTATTTTAAAATAAAAAGAAAGCATTCAAAATAAAAAATTTAAAAAAAATAGATGCGATTAATTGTACTTAAACACAATTAATAAACGTTTTTAATTACGCTTAATTCGGTTAAACTGCTACAGTTTAACCATTTTTTCCACTTTTCTATGAAACGGATTTTTCCGCTTAAGCGGGCTTTTTAGAACACTACTACAAAGACAATCACAAATCCAACCACATTTTATCGTGCTTTTTAATGATAAAAATCATGAAAGACAACTCTAAGAGACCACAACAAAAAAGACAAAACAAGAAGCTCAGTGGATGAAGGAATGTAATTCTTTTCAAATCAAAACAGATAACATTGTACAGTTTGGATACCTATCGAACGTTCCACGTGACTTATTTGAAGATTCAGAGAGAAAAAAAAAGTTGAACATAAATGGAATATAGCAAGGAAATAACTACTCAGTCTATTCCGTGTGTCAAACATATATTAGATAATTGTTTGTGCCAAAATAAATATATGATTATACAATGATTCAAAGCCAGTGCCGTACCTGTGGTTCACAGGACTTGAGGCGATATGTTGAAAAAAAATCTTGTTATGATAAATAACCGTAAAATTTAGTTCGAAACTTAAAAATAATCAAACAATAGAAATAAGGAAAATATAATTTACGAATTATATATTTATCTCTTTGCGATTTTTTCTTCGTGCGCCACAACATCAACATGGCTCTAACGTAATGCAGTGTCATATGAACAATTATATTAGAAAAATATTGAAATTGGCAAACATTGTACTGTATGTTACTAAAATTGAAATTTATCAACGTAAATTATCCAAATAACAAAATGATAAATATAATGAACCAATATTGTAATAATATATAATTTGTTTTAAATAATAAATATAAGATTTTATTCAAGAAAACAGAAAATAAATATATGTAAAATAGATAAGTATTACAATTTTTTGTGTTTTTTTTTAAATGAGTCCAATTACATAAATTCAAGAAAAGAGGCCAAATAATCGATAAGTAAAGTATAAATTTTAACACATGAGTTGACACAAGATAAAATAATAAATATATTGGACAAACATTATCATTTTACGCATACAAAATTTTTAAAATTTAATTAATGAGCCATGTAGCTTTATTGTTTGGGCTCTACATAATTTGATTAAATCCCCAATGAACACAATCATCATATTTAATCATATTTTCAATGAGTCAATGTCCAATTTTTTTTAAAAAAATGTCAAACGCACATACTATTTAGATGCATGCCTCAACAACATGAGACAAACGATTTTTTTTTGGGCCCCTTCGAGTTACGACCCCTGAGGTGATGGCATCTCTCGCCTCACAGGAGGTACGGCCCTGTTCAAAGCTTGGTTTTAATTATTATGATTAATATGAGTCGTCAAGGTAGCTACCGTGAAAAGAGTTGCGAGGTTTGGGAAGAAGGGTAATCTGAGTCCAAGCTATATTGGGTCATTTGATGCTGAGGCATATAAAAGTTTTTCGCATGCCAATGCATAGGAAATACATGTCAAATTCTTCACAGGTACTGAAACCATTACAGTTTACATCAAATCTATCTTATACGAGGTCAAACCAATGCGGATCGACAATAGAGAGAGTCAATTAGGAACAAGAAGATTAAGATAGACAAAGTCAATTGACTAAATCATTCGGACGAGGAGGATACTTGGGAGTTTCGATAAGTCCAATTTCAAGAACGGAATTCTTTGAAGCAGATATGGCAACAGAATCATAGTATCTGTGTGTTTTGAATGTATTGAGATCATGATTTTGATGTGTTTTCACGTCGTTTAATTATGTTGCAAATGATGTCTATGATATTGTCAGTGATAGAAAGTTTGTTTTTTGAACTAAAATTAGTTTCTATATGGATCAAAATGTCTATGGCTTGTGGCGAAGTTTGATTTGGACATTTATTTGATGACTTTGGTGCCTTAACAAATTACAGGAAAAAGTGAATTAATTATTAAACTAAATTAATATTTAAATAAAAGATGAAACAAACACAATAAAAATAATATAAATTGATATAATAAACAAAAAATTATTATGATCTAGCTCATCAATCCCTTTATATTTTCTAATGATTGAATTTTAATTCATAAGTTATGTTTTTGATGAAATTTCTTAATTTACCAATATAATATTTTGAGCTATATTAATTTAATAAAAAAAATGCAATAACCAAGTCTACTTGTGTTATTTAACAATTTTGATTGCATTAACGAATTACAGAATCATATAGCTTTCGATTTTCGGTCTATGACTATGAACTTGTACATAAACTCATATGTCTATGCAAGTTGTATATCCATATATTATGTTATTATATCATGTTATAACCTATCAGTCTCAATTATAACATATAAAATCACTTTGAAGTTGATTCATGTTCCAAAAATTGCAATAAACATAATAACATAATCAAGTATTATTAAAAACAAAACCCAATATTTAGAAAGAAATCAGATCATAATTGTTTGGGAGTAGGATCTCATAAATTCTAACTAAAAGAAAAGAGAAAACAATGTTGAAGTTCTTGTTCTCCGCATGCGTTCCTGCTCTTGGTTGCTTCTCCCATGCATCTGCGTCTTTTCTTCTCTTCCTTGCCTGCGGTTGTGTCCCTATTTGATGTCCCTTTCTCTAAGGTTTTTTCTTCTTTTTATACACATGTTAAAGTCCACAAAACTCCAGTCCTTTGTGGCCCGATAAATGTCCGCGCGGATTTATTTTTTTCCTTTCTTAAATTACCGCCGTAACGCGTGGTATGCTATCTAAGGTATGTTTTTATTTTATGATGATCTCTCGTGATCATTTTTTACCACCCTAGTGCAACATATTCTTCCCAAACATAAATTTTCTTTAGGTTGTGTTGGGGCCATCATTTTTTACAGCTCTAGCACGACCTCTATTGTCCGGTTTTTGTTACTCCATCTTGAGTTAGTCTTTTGAAAGTTTTGCTTATAAAACAACCAATTCAAATGAGGAGTGACTCAAATACACGAACTTTGAAATAAATAAACAAAATACAACACAACACGATAAAAACATGCAACAATTGACTCAAAAAAACGCCAAATAACACGTAAAATCGACACTTAACAACCTCCATATACTAATCTTTTGCTCGACCTCGAGCAAAATAGGTTACAAAGCATAACTAAAGACAAAATAAAAACTATTCCAGTGGCGATTTCATGACTTATATTTAGTCTTGAACAAATTTTCTGACATATTTCCCAAATATCAAAGCACAACACAAGTCGTCGCACACTTTTGAATTGAACAGGAGAGTGTGCGTGTGTCGTGTTATTTCTAGTATCATGCATTTGAAGTGGACTTCATTCACACAATTGCAAGACAACTCAAATCACATGATTCTTACATTTAGAATTTGTAATATTTTTTTGAGTTGTACAAGGAATTTTAATTTAGACAAGTGATAAGTTCTAAATTGAAGTAGGTTTGTACAAGCTGTTGTCAAACCAAATCTCCTAGCAACTACCTATCTAATAGGAAGAAGGGCAAAAACTTGTGTGAGACGGTCTCACGGGTATTATTTGTGAGACAGATCTCTTATTTGAGTCACCCACGAAAAATTATTATTTTTTATGCTAAGAATATTATTTTTTATTGTGAATATGGGAAGGGTTAACCCGTCTCACATATTAAGATCCGTGAGACGGTCTCACATGAGACCCACTCTAGGAAGAAGAGGAGACCTAAAAGGTTAAGCCTTTGAGCTTTCATAAAAATACCCATGTTACTTACTTTTTTGCATTGTTTATTTTCCGATCTGACTTGTTAAAACTTAATGCACTCGATTATATTATTTACTTGATCTAGCCGGACCATTCTACACTATGAAAAACCATTTAATTTTAAAGTGGTCAAGATGCATATGTCCAATCGAGAAAATGACTTTTATAGCTAATAACTATCGAGTCTGACTAGAAAACCGTTATGAGTTTAGAAATTTTTTAAAAGAGTTTATTCACCAATTTTTAAACTCTAAACACCATCCTAACAATAACATTTTCATTGAAATTATTTAGAATAAATATAATAATTTTTTTTAATATTGCTATCTATTTGCTACTTCAACGTCATTTCACGCATGAAAAATTTGTTCCTCCGCGGGGCCGCCCTACCTTCATTTAAGCCAAGATTCAATACTCAAAATACAATGAAGATACTGACATACCGCAAGATCTCTCCCTATTACTAACTTAACTTTTAAAATTTTCAAAATTAAAACTTAGTAAAACAACTTTTATTAAAAATATATTTGGAAAACAAGTTATTATAAATGAAATATACAGCTTTTATAAAATTTCATTTCAAGCTCATTTGACACAAAAAAGGAAAATAATTAAGAATACATCCATCTTCACAAAATATACACATGCATATGCATATAAATACGTGGTGTATATTGGTGTGCTGTCGTTGTGCCACCAAACTTAAATTCCTACTCTTTAAATAAAACTAGTGTAATGGTGAGCAGGGTCGAATCCACAGGGAACGGGGGATAATTCCTTTCGAGTAAAATGCAAATAAAGGGGGGGATTTTGGATATGAATTAAATAAAATACTAGAACTAATTTAACATGCAAGAAGAAATAACAAATCAAGATGAAAAACTAATTAAATGGAAATTAATATTACCAAGCTCGATTCAAGGGATTTCTACTATTCAATTGTATCATTGTTCATCGGCTAACATATATTTATTCATGCAATTACAAGCAATTAACTTTAGAATCATTGGGATAGCCGCTAAAATTCTTGTGTTTTCCTAAAATAATTGACCGAACCCAGCATCCAGTCAAAACTTATTAATAATTAACTGGACACGATAGCGTTCCATATTAATTAAAAATAGCATTTTCGTTTTGTGAAAACAGTTAATCCTAAATCTAACAACCGAGATAGCTGCAATTGATAGATCGAGTTTCGTTGATTTATTTAGATTAAATATGCTATGATAGCACAACACACCTAATCTATCGCTACTCATGTACCAATCGTTCATGACAATTACGGATAACTGAATTCATGGATAGCAGTAGAAAATTATATATCAAATTAAATTGTCAGATTAAACGATATACAATATTCATATTATTAAATCATAAATCAACAAATACTTGGACAAAACACGAATATTAAATTAAAGTGCAAAAAGTCTCACAATGATAAATCGAAATAGTAAAAATATCCCTTGAATCAAAAAATAAAACTTAGCCTAAAGGTGTGGAGAAAAGTTGGAGAGAAAATCCTTGAGAATGGTTGGTGGAATTCTTCTCTGCCGCCTCCCTTGTACTGCTCGTGAATGGTGGTCAAGAAAAAAAAGAAAATGAGAATGTCTTGTACGTGAGGTATGGTAGGCAAGAAAGGAATTAATGGGTCCAAAAGAAGAAAAGCCCATTAAACTAAAACTAAAAACCTAATACATAAAAATTAACATATACTAGAAAATATCCTCCAATAATATAGAGAGTTTTTTATGGAAAAAACTCTATCTTGTATTTTTTTTCTTTGATATAAAAATTCCTCATCTCACTAGGCAACCAAGGAATCGTTACAAGACGTGATCACGCCTTATGCAAAAACATCTTCTGAATTTTTCTGCTCCACGTCTTCCACCAAGATCATATCGGCAACTTTAATTATGATATAAAATGTGACGTCCCGAAAATTTGAGTTCCACATGAACGACGTGCATGCAAGTTACTAAATTCCTTATGTATTGTATTAAATGGTTTTAATGCATGGTTATTTCATTAATTTGGGTTTTAATTCATGATTTATGAATTTTCATTATTTTTAAATTATAATATGTTTAATTGATCCACGTTAAAACGTTTTCCTTGAGTTTTATGTTTCAGGCGATTATTCGAGGCGAGATCGAGGAAATGTGACCGGCGACGATTTAGGTGATTTTAAAATGGGGCATTTTATTTCAAGTCAAGAAAATGACATTTAAACGATTTATTAAGTTTTATCATTTTTAAAGCCTAATTTAATTTATTAGGCGAAGTTTAAGATTTTAAGATTTTCAAAAATACTAATTTGATTAGTTGGGGATTTTAAATATTAAAAATTTGACACTTGTGCATTTTATTTTAAATTAGGGGTGCTACTTAATTAGTGGGGGATTAGTATTTTATTTAGCATGTTAATTAGTTATTAGTATTTTCATTAACCTAATTAACTCATAATTAACTCCCCTAATTATCTTCCTAATCAATACACAAAACCCCCCCTACACGTTTCTACACCCCACACACACACACACTCACACACACACTTTGCATTCTCTTTTCTTTTGAAAAGACCTAGGGTTCTAAAGCAAGAGCAGCAACCGCCCCTCCTCTAAATATTTCCAGCAAATTTAATGAGTTTTATTTCAAGAAATCGTGCCACGTTCATCCCGGTTCAACCCTCGCATCCATCCCGCTTCGGTATCGTCATTTCGGTAACGTTTATCATCAAAGGCACGTATATTATGTTCTTTCTGCATCGATCTTGTCATAGTATGCGTTGGGTTATTTTTATGCGTGAAAATCCATGTGTGATGTTCGTCGTTTGAGCGGAAAATGGTTTGAATGCGTTTGAAATACTTTTTAGATCTGAAATCTCGTAACTTACTGTTCTGTTGAAAACTGCGATTTTTTTGTCGGGATTTTGAGAAAACTTTCAACTAGAAAATTGTAGAACTTTTCGATTTCTTCGATTTGATATAAAATTCGAGATTTTTGGATGAAAATTGAGTGAGTTATGACGTTTTTCGTGGCACCGCTCAAACTGCGACTTTTACGAAAATTTGTGTTCTTGAAGATTATTGTTGCAGGCTTCGTTGTGGATCGACGGGTGATCGTTGCCGCGTCTAATTATGATTAGTATGATGTTGGGATGTTATTTGATACGTCGTATAGTGTCGATAGGCACTCGAATGCGTTAGAAGTCGTAGGAAACGAAATGGTGTCAATTGATATGCTTTGAATTGTATGTGTTGTAGGGTGAACGTCATTGCTTTGGGTGTTTGTACGAATTTGGTTGATGTTATGGCATGCTAAAGTGGGTCTCGGGGTGTCGGTTTATGGTCCGGACAATCGAGTCTAGAGTGATAAGTATCGCGTGTATTGAAATTTCGTGAGTTTGCATTTCCAGTAGGTACACGGACCCCCTCACGGACCAAGGCACGGGGTCCGTGCCTTTGTTTCTTTCGCGGTGCCAAATTCCCGAGGCTACACGGACCCCCACACGGACCTAGGCACGGGGTTCGTGCCCCTCCTCCTTTTCGATGTCTTTTTACAGAGTCTAGACGGACCCAGACACGGGGTCCGTGTCCTTCGTTTTTGGGAAAAATAATTTAATATGCTTTGAGGTTCGACGTCATGGTTTAGTGCAAGGGTTATCCATGTCGTGCCATGGGAAATTGTAGAATGTCCTAAGGAATGATTGGGCTTGAGAGTAAGTTTAATTGCTACGTCTAAGTTATGCAAGTTAAGTATGCAATTCATATTAGTATGTGCAGCAACGGCTCCGATCGAGTCCAACGAATCCCTCAACGCCAAGTAAGTATGTATGACGTGCAAGAAAAATATTTTAAGTTTTGAGGTATGCTAAATGTCTTGTGACCAAATTGAATGGGTTTGGAAGTCGGTGAACGTGGCCGAGGACCTCTCAACCCCGTTAAATTATGAACGGGTTAGATCGTGGTTGGAAAGCGTTAAATTATGAACGGGGACCAACCAGCCCGTTAAATTATGAACGGGGATCGCATGTATGTGGCAGTGGATACGTCCCTGTCAGCCTTGTACTGTGGTTTGTCTGATCAGGCGGTTATTATGTATGAGTCACTTGCTTTGAAACATCCTCTACGCAAAAATGAAGTTATGTATGTTCAAGTATGCAAGCATGTTTAAGAAAGTTTATTTTGATGGCACGTCTAATTATGTACGTACGTATGTTCAAGTTCATCTTGCAAGTTCAAGTTTCAAGTATGTATGTCCTATTTTAAAATTGCATGTGGTTTTATTATGTATTACTTGCTATTCCAGTTTATACGTGTTGAGTCTTTAGACTCACTAGACTTGATCGATGCAGGTGACTATGTTGAGGAGACATGAGGTGGTGACCAAGGGACAGGCTTGGGCTGAGTGGCAGGCTAGACCCGAGGACCACAATGTTTACGTTTTATGCGAAGTTAAAAAAAATACTCTGATTTTTAAATATCTGGGTGTGCAATATTTTGAGACAGTTCCTTTTAGCAAAATTTTACTGGTGATGGATGATTTTGAGAGTTATTTTTATGAATGTTGAGTGACGACCGTATGGATGTTTACATTTAAGAAAATTTTTAATTTTTCCGCAAATTTTAAGTATGAAAAGTACAGTACGTTACATAAAATCACCCTTTTTAGCCCAAATTTATCGCAAGAACAGAAAACTTCACCCTACAATAAAATCACACAAAAATGTGTCAATTAAGCACGTTGAAAGTGGTAACAATGAGAGATATGACAATAAAAATACAAATTATTATGAGCTAATCATATATCATTGAATAATCACATTCATTCAAGAATACATCCAACTTATGATTTTTACGAGATTGTTTACGATGTTTAAATGTTTATCTTTTTGCAAACTTCGATTGTAATTGTTTTTATTTCAAATATTTTTAGACGAGAAGATTATTTTAACGCATTTTGAAGGTTTAATATTTATTTAAGAAAATTTTTATTTTTCCGCAAATTTTAAGTAGTTTAAAAGTACGGTACATTACAATAGTCCTAGTATGTAGATCCTCCAAGTTGTCTTAGGTCAAAGAACTAATGGTATACAACCATAACCGCAAACTAATTCACTCGATAAATGATAACCACTTGGAAATTACAAAGGAGTGTTTTTAGTGCCTCATCCAATGAGAACTCTTCTGTATGAATGAAAATCTCTATGATTTTACCCATGAAACATGACGTTTATATCACATATGATAGCCTCAAGATTGTGCAATTTTCTTATTTTAGAATGTTGAATCTAATAAGAACAAATTTAGAATATACAATACACTTCCTAATGAATTCTTTGATCCATGTGATTTGTGGACCTCATGGTAGTTATAGTATATTAAAGGACTTTATCTATGCAGCTTGCATAGATATACAGATAAATTAAAGGTCATAATTGGATAAAATCTTAAAATATTATTAAAATAAAGATTCTTTTTAGATCAAGCTACAAGTTAGTTTGCTGGGCACATATTCTAACAATCTCTCACTTGCCCTATAACTAACTACCCATAAATCTCAAACACATTAGTTCACGATGATGATCAAACAATGGTGCTCGCAAATGCTTCGTAAGTGGATCAGCAACATTATCTACAAAGGTTATCCGAACAACCTCTTTTGTTGCAGCTGATGCATCTATGTATTCAATCTCAGTGATTGAATCCATTGTGGTGTCTTGTTTGGAAATTTTCCAAGAGACAGCAACATCATTGATCTTGAATACAAATCTAGAGATTGATTTTGAATCATCCACATTTGATTGGAAGCTAGAATCAGTTTAGCCTTTCAATTTTAATTCTCCACATCCGTTGACCAAGAACAAATTATTAGTCATTCTCAAGTACTTAAAGAATATCCTTCACTATTTTCCAATACAATGGACTAGTGTTTGACTGATATATTCTTAAAACAATCAGTGCATAGACTATATCAAGTCAAGTAGATAGAATAACATACATAATACTACTAATGGAATACACATAAGAAATGATTGTCATGATTTATATATCTTTATTAGTTTTAGGGCACATAGATTTGGATAGAGTAACACCATTACACGTTGGTAAATATCACTTTAATTAGACCCACTTCGTCCATACATATCTATGCATTGCACTTCATTCAGTCTCCTTTCCTACATACATCTCTAGGTATTTGACTTGCAGACGGTAGCTCCGATTTATATATTGTGCTTGGTGCTATTGTTGGAGAAACGGTTGGATTTATATTGTTCAGAAGGTGGTGTTTGGAAGTTATTCGGAAAGGATTATTTTGTTTGTCTTCTCATATGTCTAATCCTTTCTATCCTGATCAAATTAACTTAAAAGGGCCAATTGAATCCATTGAGCAAATATGGGCTCGATCAAAATTTTCTTTTCCGGAGTACCAAAAGCAAGCATGACATCATTTTTTGTTTCTAATAAAAATCATAAGTTGGATTAATACTCGCCCACTTCCAAATTTCATTAATTCATGTTATAACAAATTAAAAACATAACCAACTCGATAAAAATTGACTTCTCTACTATTTAATTAAAACACTTCATTCTTTGAACGAAATAAAAAGGTACTTAATTACAACAGTGGCTAAAAAATACTGACTATAATTGTAAAACATAGAGTGCAAGATAGATACTGACACAAAATATATGGATGTTCGAAGACAAAATCGTTTTATATCTCTCCTTCTTTCACTTAGGAAGAAGAATTTGGTTTTACAAATCTTTTGTAAAAACTCACTTCAATCTTACGTCTTATATACTGATTAAATTGAAGCTTCTGGTTACTTTTACAGTGGTTGAGACTTTAAGTCAAACAACCAAAACACCACACACTGTGACACACATAACAAATAATGAATCCTATTATTCAAAATGTTTGCAACTCCTCACACTGTGTCTGGCAGAAAATAGTCGAGTAGTTGTTTTCAAGCTCTAAATGATATTTGTGGATTTGATAATATCTTGAAGAAGGAACTGGTGAAAAGTGTATGATATACATGAGAAGTGCGCTAAAAAAATATCAGTTTGCAAGCTTTCTTTTTGTATTTGTTGCTTCGAATGTATCTTTTTTTTTTCTTTTTATGTTTCTGTATCGAGTTCTTTCTTGCATTCTCTATATATAGTATTAAAGCCCTTTTACCCGTTCAATGACTCTTTGTATTGTGGTTCGAAAATATGGACACATCACTATCATGTGCTGCAGCTTTAATTAAATGCTCTTTAATGTATTTCTTGCTTTTTGCTTTTAAAAGTCCTCTTTGTACAGAAGCCGTCAGACAACGGACATATGTAATACCTGGATGAGAGTTGGTAAAATATGTGCAATATTTCTATTCTGAGGTATCTAATGATTTGTTGATTTTCACAAATATCATTAACTCTCTCTAGTCGAGAATTACTTTAGTATATTCTGATTGGTCTGGTCGAGCGACAGATTGGTCTAGTGTACCTAGTTGAGTAGCTTTACCGGTAGAGATAATAAATAACTTGCGACCGTTTACTACCTTTTGAACAATAGTAGTGTGTTGTTCTTTTTCTTTGGTAGAACACTCGAGTACCTGAATATAAGAATAGTGACAACTTGTTCTAATACATTGAATTATTGTTTGTTTATCATTAAAAATAAGGTATTTAACAGAGGGGGTGCGTTTATTAACTTAATCTTATAATCTTCTGAAAACTCTCCGATCTTAGAATTGGTGAAGATAGTACCTTGATCTTTGGCAATTGACTGTGGAATCATAAACATGTGAATGATATTTTCTTTCACAAATTTAATGACACCACATTGCTCTGCTTTCTTCAAAAGCACTGTTTTCACCCATTTTGTGCACAAGAATAAATGAGTGACCTTTCAATGATACTAGGTATTTTTTTTCTATTAAATCCATGGCTCATCCTTTGAATGTCCATTGTTTCATCATGTTATGTAGTTCATAGGCTAGAATTATTTGTATGTTCTTATGCTTTTGACATGACTAGCATCTTTTTGATTATTTGATGCAGATTTTTAGAACGGATTATCAATAATAGTCATACCTTTTGATCCTCTATTTCATTTTCACTCCAGATTTGTGTGTCTACCAAATATAGACTTTTCGAAAACCTATGCACCTCATGAGTAATAATTCAAGCCATTTCTTTTACAATTCTTCTTCCACTAAAATATAGTTAAGAGCTTTCATTTTAGTCCATAGAGAATGTCTTTCCTAGAAGATTCCAGTACCTTTTATGTATCATCTTAGGGGTGTCAAAATCCGACACGATCCACCAACTTGACACGGTTCAACCCGAAAAAAATAAGGTTTTCGGATTCGGGTTAGATCGGGTTGGACACGATAGATGACCCGAAAAAAAATGATAGGATTGGGATGGGTTCGAGACTAGGGTTGACTCGAAAATTTAAATTTTTAAAATATATATAATTAATAAATATTGCCTACATTTTTTTATATATTTTATGTCTGAAAAAATATTTATTGTATATTTATATCATAAATTTTCATAATTTAATATTTATTTAGAACATTTTTTATTTTTTAAATAATTGTTTATTTGATTTAGTAAATATACTTTATTTTTTTACGATTAGACTTTCAAATTCAAATCATATATACGAGGGAGCTTTTGTTATTATGTATTTAAATTAAAATATTATTATTATTATTTAAATTTTATTTGATTTTCTTTAAAAAATTCGAAATCGGGTTATATGGGGTGATCGGGTTGATTCGGGTTCAGGTTCGGGTTGAGAGTTTTTGGGTTGAGCAATTTTTGAATAGTATACTATTGCTCAACCCGACCCAACCCACCCGAATTGACATCCCTATATCATCTCTCAAATCACCCTCCAAATTTATAGCCAAATTAATTGTGTCCACCTGAATAACTTTTTAAAGAATTGAGGGGTGGTTTCTTTTCTTAATCAACACCATAATGTGTGTAATTTATGAAGACATTTTCAATCACTAGGCGATCTGAGTAATTCATCTGCCTCCCAGTTTTCTTGCCTTGGAATATGCACAAATGAAACTTTTTAAAAATCATCTAATAATTGGGAAGTAACAGTGTAATACGGTGTCCAAAATCATAGTTGAATCCTCATTCCAAAAACTAGAATTCCAACATGCTTTTCATTTATCTCATCAATTGATGGGTGGTCAACAAAAAAATCAACAATAACTTGGTATTTCACTGAATTTTGGGAATAATATATCAATGTAAATTTGGCCAATGCTAAAGATCATTTACCAGTTCTACCAAAAATAATAGGTATATTGTGCATAATCAAATCAATCTTAGTCACAACAAATACTCTAAATTGAATCAAATAATGTCTTAACATAGTACATGTGTAATATAAGGTTAAGCAGAATTTTTCAATAACAGAATAATTCACTTCAATTGGAGTGAGAAATCTACTCAAGTAATAAATAGCATGCTCATTTCCTTTTTGATCATTATTTTGAACTAACAAACATCCAACTGATATATGAGTGGCAGAAATATATAACTTGAGAATTGCTACATACCTAGGTGGCAAAGGGATAGGAGGACTGAACAAATATTCATTGATCATAGCAAAGACCATTTGATGCGACTCTTCCCATTTGAACTCATCATTATCTTTATGCTTTAACAATTGTGAGAACTCTTTCGTTTTCCCTGTAGTTAGAATAAAACGTCTTAAGTAATCTGCTTGCCCAAGAAAACATTGCAACTCTTTCTTTCTTTTGGGTGAATTTGCCTCCATAATCACCTCGGCCTTGTTTTTATCCACCTTCTACTCCCCTTTGGCGTAAAAAAAACTCAAAAAACCTCTACTTAAACTCAAAGGAACATTTCAGAGGATTTAACTTCAACTCATATTGCTTTATTTTTTGAAAGTTTTTCCTCAAATGATCTATATCAACAATTTATTTGGACTATAACAATATCATCTATATACATTCAACATGATGACCTACCATATCATGAAATAGAATTCATAGCTCTATGATATTCGGCTCCATCATTTTTTAGTCCAAATATCATGACAAGACATTAAAACATAAAATGCCTCTTGGGAATCTAAAAGTTTTTTGGATCTATCTGCCTCAGATATTTTAATTTGGTTATAGCTTAAAATCCCATCCATAGAAGACAAAAACTCATGTTTAGAAACAAAATAAAGTAGCATATAAGTTATAGGAATCACATAAGCTCTTTGGGAGAATTTTAGCATATCTGATTGGGCTAATGAAGTTTCCTTCGACATCGAGGCTGCAACCACCTCTTTCTCTCTCAAACTAAACTCAATCAATCTCCTCAATCATCGGCCTAGACTACATGATAACAGTTGACTTGAGGATTCTTTGTAAAAACTTGTCTTTGAGGATTCTTTGTAAAATTTGTCTTTGAGTTGGTTTTTGCATGTACATTAGATTCTCATTATTATTTTTACCACGTACTTTACTGGGCATAAAGTTTCCATTATAGTATCTTGCCTCCACATCACTTGCATGGGCCTGAAATGGATGGGCATCAGCCTCCACTATTTCAACATCATATCCCTTCCAAAATAGCAAATGAACTAATTTTCATGAATCAAGTCTCTGCCTAACAAAGCTTGGAAGTTACCTGATGAGTTTACCACAAAGAATGTACACATGGAAGACATGATCCCCACTGTTGCATTAGTTGGAAAAATTCCAATCTTCTTCGTTGTCTCCCATGTAAACGCAGCAACTGACTCCTATGTTGGTATTATATTTTCTTCACTTTTACACAAATTCCCCAACATTTTCATCGTTAAGACATTTATGAATGTCCCATTGTCAATATTGACTCTCGACACCGGCTTCCCGTTCATATGGACCTTGATATATAGTGGCCTTATATGTTTGGTCATTTCCGACGTGGGATTTTTAATAATCACCTTTTTAGGCTTGTCTTGGTGAACGTTCTTCTTTGAAAATCACACCTAAACCAACATTAGGGAGTTTACTGCGATTGGATTCTTCTTGCACTGCTACCTCAATTCCTGACTTTCCATCATCTTCTTTCATGAATTTTAACTTTTCTTACAGTATCACCACTCTAGTTGCACAATCAACTAATCTATGAAACTTCCTACACAAAAATCAATTTTTTTCGTTCTTTTACGTCTTCATCGCTTATTAGATCATCCTCTTCATCACTTAAATTATCCTCAATAGGGGACCTGCCAAATTTTGACTTGCTAGCTCTCTGGCTTAGCCACTAGATTAGCTAGTTCCTCCCTTCTAGAAGCAGTTCTTTCCTTTAGAGGCCTTTTTTCTGGGTCCTGGTGAGTGGCCTAGGAAATTTTCCATGTTAGGTTGTTCTCGGTTTCAGAAACCTCACTTCTAGGGGAAGAACGAATCTAACTCTACCTCTTTTGCTCATCATTCATTCTTTTTGCTAGTCTTCGGTTAACATATCCACGTTCACTCATGTCTGATGACCCTCTCGAGCATTTCGCTATTATGACTCAAAAAATTTGTGTTTCTGTCATCATAGTACCTCCATTCTCCTTGGTGAGATGATTCTCCTGGGAGCCACTATTTTTTTTTTTTGGTGTCAAAAGTGTTTTCATGGAGAAATGTTGATTCATCGGCACAAAGATTGCAGACTCCCCAATATTTCTAGAACTACTCTACTGAAATGATCTAGTTCTTGCATCACCATGCCTTCGATTGACCTCAAACATATGCCATTTAGGTATTCAACAATTCTTATTTTCCTTTCTATCATTACATGGTTCTTTTTTATTTTTCATCTAACAAGGCTGGCAAATATGTAACATTCACAGTGACTGAATCCATTGTTTGAAATGTACCATGCCCAACCATGATTTCTTGATTTTTAGGGAACTTTGGCACTCTCTTCTGTTGATTTTCTCCTACAAAATGTTTTTGAAATCCAACATACTTTAGTAGAATGGTTAAAAGAGTTGTGATACTTACAATATATCACGGCCTTTCAACTTCTCCTTTGATGGAACTCGATGATCTGGTAGGACTGTAAGGAACTTTTCTTTCACCAAAAAATCGAATATATCATCATCGGTATTTCCAACATCGAATGTATAATAAACTTCTTGCGTTGATGGTGCGTTATTCTTCCTTTCCGGTCCCACTGGCTTCATTTTGACTAGTTGACACACACATGGGCCAGTAAAGCACAATTTAACCAATGCATCTCCCTCAACTTCCTAATAATAAGAAACTATAATGTTTTTATTTTTGTAAGACTCTTCTTTTAGCGACTCTTCGTACTCAACAAACCTGACAAGAAGTTCAAAGAAGTCCTTGAATTCCATCTCATATAATTTCTTTCTTAATTCAAATTCTAAGCCCTTCTGTAACATTTTCACAAATTCTGTTTCAAATAAAAAAAAAAGCTACACCTATTTTTCTTCTTTTTGAATATGTAAATAAACACATAACCAGATTATCCCTTCTTTTGAGTGATCCTGGATAATAGCTATAATTACCTCATGAAATTCTATTTCCATCTCCTACCTACTCACAATGGAATTCCTGGTGAGTGATTCATTCTAAGAAAATGTGGTTCGAGTGAGTGAATTTGGTAATAATCGCAGTTTCAAGTTGTTAAAATTTTCCAGGTTTCACAACTCCTTGCATTGAATAGGTAACCTGGTTATATGCTCTATACTAGATTGAACATCTTCTCCAAAGAACAAACTAAATTTATGTACTCTATAACCTCTGAGATATGGGTTATTCATATATGTGTGGTCTAAATATGTTTTATGAAATTTTGGGAAACTAATTTCCATTAAGTTTGGCCCATACAACTCTTGTACTTTTTCTCTCACCATTTCGGGATCGACCAATGCCATATTCCTCAATGGGAGGGTATGAGGATAGTAATGTGCTCCCTCAGTATTCTAACCACCGTCAACTCCCTGAAAATCAAGATGTGCAGTATCTTCATATGCTCCAAGTTGATAAGCATGATTGGTTAAACTATATATTTTATTCACTGACTGTCATAAACTCCTTCTAATGTTAGTACGTGTATATGAATAAAATTTCCACTGGATAGCTTCTTCCCTTCTATGTGGTGGTGCATACATTTCTTTATGTCGATTAAGGAGTGCAAATATAGGGCGGTGAGAATCGTCTGCCTTCGAACTCTTGATCAACTTCATTGCAGTCAACTCCTCTATCAACATGTTTGAAACTTGAGCATATGCAGTTGAAATATGATCCTGATGAGGATCTAACTCCTCATTTGATTGCTCTTCAGTAGGTTGTTGTGGCTGTGAAATTTGAGTCTCCTCCTGGTTTGGTTGAGACGCTCCCTTGATTGACATTCCTTTTTATTCTTGGCGGCATATTAAGGGTTCCACCGGGTGTACTAATTTTTGTTTGCACAAACTTTCGAGATTGCGGGCATGTCAAGTGCAAGTACACCGACTTGTATGAAAACGTAAAAAATCTAACTTCTTCAAATCTTATGAATATGAATCTCAAACTTACTCATTAATTCAAATCTCTTAAAAAAATATGATGCAAAAGCTAGTTAGTATATTATAATTTTAAGTAAAGTTTCATCAAATCAATTAAAGTTAGTTATTATAAAGGATTCATTAGTAATTAAATAATAAGATAAATTGAATATAAAATGGGGAGAGAATTTACAAAAGTGCAAATGCATATATTGGAATGCATGATGACAGAAAGGATGCTCAATTTATAATATTTGAATAATTGGGTTTCTCATTCGTAAATAATCGTAATTTTCGTATTCAATTGAATCTGGTCTGTTTGATGTTAATCATTATGTTTTTTTTGTTTTTTTTCAAAAAGTTGATTACGAACTTTTCTTTTTATAAATTCGCAAAATTTTATAAAAGAAAAGTTCGTAATTATTGTTTTTTAAGCATTTGCAAATACTACCTAAACGTGTTTCTTGAAGAAGCCGACAATACATACATTCTCTCTTAAGGATAGCTCGATTTTTCGACGAATAAGGAAAAGATACATATAAAAACATCATGAGATATATATGACCAAAATGTTTCAAGAAATTAAAGAAACGGATGTCAAGTTGTTATTTCATACACATAATTAACATAATTATAATATATAATTAACAACACATCTCAATTTAAAAGTAATCCTCAGTCCTTCCCTTGAAGCCAATTTGCCCAAAAGTGAGGCAGATGAACAACCCAAGGTGCCAAGTAATCATCAACAACCTATATCGTAGAAAGCAGCAAAAAGAACAATAATTTCAATATACGAATAATAAAATTAAATTTCCATTTTTTTCAAATAATACCCAAATGTTCGGCTCGATAAACTTAACGAACGATCTCAAACGAGATTTTTATCGAATCGAATTTGGAATAACTCGAGAACGGTTTGATTCTTTTATATCTCTAACAGCTAGTGTAAGAAAAACAGATACGGGGCTCTTATGTAAATGTAATTTTATTTAGTTCAGTAATTTCATTGAAAATTGATAAATTTTAAAAGTAACATTCCAAGTTTACCAGAATGGTGAATTGAGGGCCGGGCCGGTGGGCCAGTGAGCGAGCTCAGGCCCGATGCTGGAGAAGAAAAGCCCAGTCAAACTGTTGCCGTTGATGATTGGAATGCTTGATGGTGCTAGCCATCCGATCAACCCGAATCCGATCACATTAAGATCCGTACGTAGCCAATCTCCTTGGAAACTTCACAATTAAACAAACACTTATTAGAGTTTTTATTAAAAATTAGTTATACTCGCAGCACACTAACGCAATAATTCATGTGTATATATTTTCAAATTAATTAATTATTTTTTATATTTTAATTTGTTAATTATAATAAAAAATTATTTAGATATTTTTAGAATTTTTACTAATGATGTCATTAAAAATAATTTTTATTAGTCCGTCTACCAAAATGAACAAATTAGTTACTCTAGAGGGTTATGCATTTAGACAATATGTATAGAGTAGGTCTTTTGTGAGACGGTCTCACGAATCTTTATCTGTGAGACGGGTCAATTCTACCGATATTCACAATAACATTTTTCATAGATGACCCAAAATAAGAGATCTGTCTCACAAAATACGACCCGTGAACCGTCTCGCACAATTTTTTGCCATATGTATAAATAAATTTTCTCATTTTTTTTCTTATTAACCAGAGGATGAATTAAATCAAGTCGAAGTCGAATAGGAAAATTTCTAACTTAATCATAAATAAAATATACCGCTCGATAAAATTTTAATCTTGAGATGAAGTAGAATCAAACAGAGACTTCAAAGCTCAAGCTCGATTCGAGTAACTTTTTTAACTCCTCGAGCTCAAACTTGACAGTTAAACAATAAAAAACACTCGGAACTATTCATAGAATTAATAAATAGATGCCATAGTTCATGCTAAAATTTATTAAATTGATCGTTTGTGTTATTTAAAATAATCTCCAACATCGAGCTTAACTCAATAGACTGCATAAGCTACTTGAGGTACACCCACATTTGGTCAAAACCGAGCTTCCGTCGAGTTTTAAACGAGTTGCTCAAGATTTGTGTGACTCGGTTTCATCTCTAAATTACTAAAAGAACAAATTCATAAAACAGTAACATAAGATAAAAAAAAAATATATGAATTATTAATTTTTTTTTTAATTTTGATGTACTTCTATGAATGTTAAATTTTAATTAATTGATCATTTTACCATGTGACTTTTCCACCGGAGGCTTTTGCTAGCTTTAGAGGGTTCCGGGCTGGCACCGATGATTTGATAAATCCTGAAAATATAAATTAAAAATTAATTATATTGCATAAAAATAGAATTTATTCACATTCATATTTTGGGAAAAAAAAATTCCCAAAAAACTTGCTTCATATTGAGAATTTTTATAATTTATCTTCAACCATTTCAGTGAAACAATACTTCCAACAATTCCATATTACTGCTGAATACAAGAACCATATTATAAAGATCATAATATATTTTTTTTACCCCAGATTGAATAAAATACATATATATTTCGTTTTCAATTGTACATTAACAGATTATTTAAATTTTCTCAATGGCTTTAATTTTTTATTACATTCATAAAAATTTCCACTACAACATGTGATCTTGATTGAGATAAATTATTTAAATATAATCACATTAATTTATGTTGTATTTGGACAGAAAGATTTGAAATACATAATATTTTCATTGTTTAGATAACTTTCACGCGAAAATTTCAAATTTGTCTCGCTATTTATTTACAAATTAATTATACTAATCAAATATATTTCAAATTTTGTTAATATTTGATGATTCATTTAAAATTCATCACGATTATTATAATTAGAACGTAAATTAGTAAATTGAAGAATTTTGTAAAAAAAAAAAAAAAAAGAAGATAAAACGAGAAGAATTTGATTTTTTTTTAAAAAAAAAAATTTAACTTAATTAAAATATGATTTTGAATAATTCAATTTAAGTGTAACAGAAGGAAAGGTAGTTACCGGAGGTGAGGTTAAGTCTCTTGGGCGAAGACGAGAGAAGGGCAGAGCCCAATCCGGCCACAGTGGACGAAGTCGCCATGCTCGCGGCCATTTTTAGCTTCTTCTTCGCAAGTAATTTGACGGGTTCTGATTTAGGGTTTGGATCGGAGAAGCTCCATTAATGGTTTCTGATATCTTGGTACGTGTGGTGACCGTTGAGCATGGGATTGCGAGGGATTGTTGTGGACTAATAGTATTTGGACACGTGGATTTTAAGTGGATATGATTTGGATATTGGGTGAGGATTTGATTGCTTGGTGGATGTGCTGAGTGGAGATTTGTCGGGCTGGCTTCTTCATGTATGCTCCTTGCGTTGTAATAATTGATTCATAACAAGTACTAAGATTTTGAAGTGTATTTCAAATTAATTTTTATACATTATATACTGGTTTTTATACACAATTTGAAAAAAAAAAGTATGTTTCTTGTAGACGATATCACATATTTATATTCGTGAGACAGGTCGGCTCGATTCATACATATAATTGAAATTAATATTTTTTTACGGATCATATTGAAAATCAGTCTCACAAAATTAATTCGTGAGACGGAAAATTACCAAAATCTTCTTCTAAGTCAGACTTATTTTTGTTTACGTTCTCAAAGAATCAAAACTTGATCATTATGCATTTTGTTCGGCCCTAATTTTTTTTGTGTTTTTTTCTTATTAAAGCATAGGACTGACGTGATTTTGCAAAATATAGCTCTCATTTATATCTAAAAATAATAATAATTTGCATGGGCTGAACTTGGTCTTGAAATATATATATATAGATTGTAGGCATTTTGAAATGCATTTCGTTCTCTATTTTCATCTTATATATTTTTAATTAGTTATTATAACTTAACTAGACATTCCTCGGCTTTCATTTATAAAAAGATAAGTTAATAAAAAAATTTATCGTTCAAGTATCAAAATTGTATGGAAAAAATGACAGAAGAGAGGTGGACTAGAGTCTAAAGCCGTAAACGAATTGAGTCAGTTCGCGAACTTTTTGAGTTAGCTCGATAAATATTTGATTCGTATTCGAGTTTATCAAACTCGAGCCGAATTCAAACGTATTCGAACTTTTTTTTTAGCCGAGATCGAGTCGAAATTATTTTGTTCGATAGTTCGCGAGCCGCTCGCGAGTTATGATATTTTATTAATATAATATAATTATTTATTAAATATATATATACGTTTCGAGCTTTCGAACGTTTCGAACTTTCGTACTTTCATTCTCGAAACTTACTATCCGAAAAATAGTTTGAATAGCTTGTAAATATGTTTGAAGAATTCGAGACGAACTCGAACTCAAATAAATGGCTCGATTCCGGCTCGAAAGGAAGTTCGAGTTCGAATATACTTTATTCGAGTCTTAAATTTGTACTAATATTCAACTTGATTTGGTTCGTTTACACCTCTACTAGAGTCTAGATTGGCTTTAGCTTATGCAGTGGTTCCTTGAGATCTCATTAATACTTTGACGAAATTAAATTAGTTAAAAAAATAAGAGGCAAATTTACATGATCTAGTTTTGACTACTAAATTGACCAAAACTCATATTAGTTCATATTACAAGATTATTTTTTGTTATTTCCACATATAGAGTTAATATATGATGATATATGGTGTATATTATAAAGTTATTTTTTGTTATTTCCACATATAAAGTTAATCTATGATGTATAATATAAAGTTAATATGTGATCCGTATATCATATGGTGTGTGTCATGACATATGTATATGATATAATAGAGATACAAAATGATTAAATTATTTTATGATAATAAAATCATATGATACATCGAGAATTATGTTTTAGAGGATGTTTGAATTTTATTATTCGCAAATACACTATTCCAAAAAAATTCAATGGAACATACTTCAAAATATGTCGAAAAATATTTATTTTGCATATATGTTCTTGATTATTTGGGATAAATCACCAATATATATTACACTTTACAGATAGATCAAAATTCAAATAATCCCTTTCGATGACAGAATAATAAATTATTAACAAGATCCAAAACAGCTTCGTGAGTTACAAACACATCTTTTCTTCGTCCCAGGACCACCACTTTTCAATATACGTGTGTCATCCCTTGACGGGGAGGGATATATTGAAGGCGGACGTACTAAACATATATAACACTCCAAACTAATTTCACTATACTAACACAAATCTTTCTAACGTGCTTATATCTTTACTCACACGCATTCTGATAAACTTTCCAAGGGGTCATATATATCAGAATTTCCTGAAGTCAAGCATGCTTAACTTTGAAGTTCTTAGCTCATGAGCTCTTGAAAAGAATATACACATTATTGATATAATTATTGCTTATCAAATATTTTATATCTCTTATTATGGTGTGGGATGGGTTCATTCATGCTCCTTGCTCAGTCATTGGTGGAGTTTCCATCTTTCAGGTATTAATTACTCATATTGTGGACCATGTACACAATGAGAATTTCAGCTTCGTGTGTCACATGTCCATAGGTTTCTGCTTGGTTTGCCCTCGAACCACACCATACTAGGAGATGTCAGGTTCTGATAGCAAATGTAAAGACCAAGATTCGATGACTAACCCACTGTACCAACACAAATCTTTCTAGCGTGCTTATGACCTCACTCACACACAACTTGTAAAACCTCCGAGGTGTCAGTCATCCCAAAACTACTGCAAATCAACACGTTAACTTCGAAGTGTTAGAGAAGGTGCCCAGCGAGTCGATTTGTGGCTTGGGATTTATTGACTATAATATAAAAACGATTTTTATTTTAATAATATTTTAAAGTTCATCCAATTGTGAAATTAACTTTATCTGTCTACCCATATAAGCTGCATATATAAAGTCCTTAAATATATAATAGGTATCATGAAGTCTGTCTCTCAACATATGATTATGAAACTTATTAGGAAGCATATCATATATTTTAAATAAGTTCCTAGTCGAATCAGCTGTCTAAAATAAAGATAAAGATCGTTTGAACTTTAGACTGACATCTGTTATATAAATGTCATGTTTTATTGGTAAGGAAATAGATATGTCCATTCATATAGATATGTGATCATTTGATTATCCACTGAACAATCTTCCGTCGGGCAGTTCAAGCGATTATCATTTATCGAGTGGAATAGTTGCGGTTACGATTTTACATCGTTATTCCTTTTACCCGGGATAACATAGATACTATACGTACTAGCATGCACTTTAATTCTTATACCGACTCCATTGAGGGTCATTAGGTGGTGAGGTTGGTTGTAGTTTCGAAGCTCTTCTCTAAAACTTTTGAACTTCCGGCCGCTGGTTTGGTTTAATGTGCAACCCGTCCCGATGGTAATGCTGCTCATTAGAGGACAGAGTTCTCCTTATCAGGTTTTTAATTATCTTCCGCATGCTACAAGAAATAGTTGAAGGTAGATTTCCGATTACTCACCGATCAGGTGGGAAATCATTTCTTGCCAAGGCTGGTGCTTTTGACAAGATAACCATGGCAGAAATTCATGGTGATGGTGTCTACTGCATCACACATAAACGTGAATTGGTCAGACATCTTGTTTTCGATTTTCGATGCAATGGTGAAGGGAGTTCCTCGATCCCATGAATTTGATATTCCTATTTGCTATATGCTTGAGCAGCACAAAGTGAACTTGGTGGATGTCCAAAAACTCAATCCCATCAATCTGATGAATACTTCTTTTGTTGAGACCTTCAAGAAGAAGAATCTGCCAACTGTATTCGAGTTGTTGGCACTAAAGAAAGAAAAGGGAAAGAGCAAGAGGCTAAGAAGAATCAACTCGAGTCGGACGAGGATCTGGCTAGATCTACAAAGACAAAACTTGTTATGTCCTCAGATTATGATTCTGATGAGGAAATACAGAAGGTTCACCAAATTCTTTGGTGAGCCTAAGAAATCTACTGAAAAGAAAAGGAAGGCAGAAAAGCCCATGGCGAAGAAAATCAAGCTGATAAAGCATGTGTCCGAACTGCTTCACCTAGCAGCCATTCCAGTCGTCCCAATCTCCAGCTTGTTGAGTGGATTTAAGATTTTGGAGTTAGATGTAGTGAATACTCGGTCTGGATTGCCCACAATCGACTACAGGAACAAGGGCCATTTCAAACTGGTGGAAGTGTCTATCAAATCTCGAATGCCCAAGCTGCCGTGATGTGACCATTCAAAGGATAGACAAGATTGTGGATAACCGGATTGGATTATTTGACCAGCGGGTTGAATATCATACCATCGTCCATTTCTAGTTAATCCAGAATGATAAGAAACTCGTCGTTGTGGCTAACACATGAAGATCAAATCTTGGATTGGGCAGATATCGGACTTGTCTCCAAAGCTTTGTAACGTAGAGAGTTTATTGGATTGAGCTTTGTTGATGTATTTTGAGGTAAATTATCAGACAAAAGCGATAAAATTTCAATCTTCACAGCCCTCGGCCCCGAGATTACTCAGCAGTCATTTAGCAGCTCGGAATGGATGCACTGCCCATCTACCCCCATTCTCCTCAGATTTTAGAAGAATAAGTTGTTGTTCCTCAATCTCCTCGTACACTTCAGAAAATCAAATGGGAACCTCTCTAGAGATGTCACTGATGTATGTGGATGCTGTCTTGAAATCTTTGTCAGAGTTTTACTTTGATCTATCCAAGGTGGCTTCTCCTCCTCATGCTCCTCTCATCTCTGCATTCCAGCCAAACTCTCTTCGGATGTTTCCGACCGGCGCTCGTCTTCATGGATTAATGATGATAATCTTTTTTATTCTGATTACCTTCCTCCAGAAGATAGTCTGCTTATCTTTTGTCTCAAATGAAAAGTCATTTCAAAGTGAGTAAAAAAATGGAAATCAAGCTGTTTATATTTTGTGTGTAATAGGTTTTAAAGTTATAGGATAAAAAGAGAAGAATACCAGATGAGAAAACAAGAAGAATACGAGGCGGTGGAAGTAGTAATGGTTCAAGTTATAGGAGATAGTTTATATTTTGTGTGTAATAGGTTTTAAATTTCTATATACTTGTAAAAATGTCATTTCATTAACTCAATTAAAAAAAAAATTCTTTAATTTGTGTTTGGGTATTTAAACTACTTCAAATGTAAAAAATATATTTAGTCTAGCATATTGGTTTTGTAATAAATAAAAAAGGGGAAATTGTTAGTTTGAAAATATCCTAAGTTTTGGTGATAACATATATCATTGAGTTGTTTTAGGTTCAAGCTGTTATTTACGTGTATTTACAAATTTCTAACTAGATACTATGAAGTCAAGTCGAACAGGGTCCTCTTCAAGATTCAAGTTGAACAGTACAAGACTAAATATCCTAATTTCACGTTATAGTTCTCTCTGTTTCAGTTCAAGCTATATTCAAGACTCTAATCGAACCGCATCAGAAGCACAAGTTGCAAATTGGTTTCTAGCTAGTAATGCTTGTGCAATCAAGTCTATCCGTTTGCATAGCACTCAACTTTATAAAATACTTTGACCAATCAATGCACATTATCCGACATTTTCAGTTGGCCAAAATGCCTCTTAAAAGGACAACGCTTTGTTGCATAGTCTTTCTCTCTCATGAATCAAATTTTCAGAAAGTACCGTTAGTTATCATATTTGGATATATGCCAAGATGCATCAATTACGACATACTATAAAGAGAAAGAAAAGGAATTTAACCACGTACTACATGCAAGTTGCACTACAAAATACTATTTCATGTCAAACGCCAGTACATATGATTGTTGGTGATTTTTTATGTTGATAGATTTTTTGTATAAAATAAACAGATTCAAGATTGAAGAAAGTTAACCAAATTCATTGATTATAAAATCAACTATTGTTTACTAGATTTCAACCACTCTACATCTCTCAATCTCAAGTCACTTACTTTAGCACGCGCTCATTCTCTATATCAGACCATCAAAGATCAATATGTGCTGCATTTCTAACTCTAGCCGCTCAAGCTATTTGTTAGAAGTATTGATTTTTATCTGCCTGAACCAAAGGTACGTACCATAGACAGACAGATAGTTATATTGTTATTGTAATGATAGTAAGAATTTCGATTTAGACAGTGATAAATCTTAATTGAAGTGATTTTTATAATTATTTGTATAAATAAATTTTTTTTAGTGGATTTCTTGCTAAATAAAATAAAAGAAGTTGTAGAAGGATGTTACCTTCAAACTTTCATAAAAACATTGTGTTATTTACTTTAAAATTATGTGTATCCTACAAAAACTTAAACTTGGATACCTAGATGTCATACTAGAATTTGAATGTTATCGAATGTTTTTTAAAACTCATTTATCTTTAAATTACCACAAATAAAGAAATTATAATTATCACACTTCTTCGAGTTCCCAACGAAACTAATGCACTACTTTGTTTCGTTTTCTATATTTAGGTTTTTTTTTTCGTCTCACTATATAGTATCTTTCATATTTAATATTATTTTCTATGCTTCTTTACCAGTATAACGTTATTTAATTTACTCTACAATTACTAATTTATTTATTATTATAACATTCATCAAATAATGATAAAGTTTCTGAAAACGTACAGAAGAGTATGTTTCTTGTGAGACGGTCTCACGAATCTTTGTTTTTGCCTATACAGAAATTAAGTGTATGGGATGGAGAGTATAAACTACCAAATAAAGTGTTTTATTCTAGATGGTCGGTCAAAGTCGCACGAAAAAGAAAGCGTTTGTACTTCAGAGCGTCACATTTTGTTCATTCAGCTACTTTGGTTATTGATTGATGGATGTTTGACCTTTTTTGATATTTTCTTTTAAGCAAAACTTTGAATAAATCACCCGATATCAATACAACTTGCTAAGTCTTTGTTTCTGTTAGGTATGTGTTAATATCAAATTAAATGCATAAATGGTCCAAGAAGAAGTGGTTTTACACATATTCATTTTTTTGGGGAAAAAACTCACTAAACTTGTTGAATTATATACATCCACAAAGGGTTTTAACCCTCATTAGAAAGGGACCGAAGAAACTTTTTAATTATGAATCGAGTACGGTTCGGTGGAGCTAGGAACTTTAGGTTTCCACTCCACAACCCAAATGATAAAAATAATACTAACAAAATTATCATGTTTGTTCTCATAATCAATGTTTTCATAATCGGATCGGTGATGGAACAATTCCATCGGACTCTCAACACTATCATATGATATAAAACAATAATATAATATAATAAAAAGAACATATTTTAAATTCTAAATATCTTAACTATGTATATAAATTATAAAAAAATATTTTATTAAAGTTTAAAATATAAACAACGTAACATACATATAATCAAATATAATTATATTTATATTTATTTTTAAAATTTAATCAAAATAAACTCTAATATTACTAAAATAATATTTTTAATAAAGTTTAAAATTGAAATATAAAATAATATATATATATCTATAAAAAAAATTAAAATATAAAAAATACTTTTTTAAAAAATATATAGGAAAATAATTGAATTGTAAAAAAAATTAATAAAAAATTAAAGAGTGATGAACCAGTCGGACATTTTTTTAACCGGTCCGACTAGTCTTTACCACTTTTGGCCAGTTTGATCTTAAAACAATTTTTTGACTAGGTCGAGACAGGACCTGTGGCCTTCATGATTCTTTTTCATAATCTTACCTTGAGAGGTAGACTCATGGTACTTATGTATATTCAATGTCTCTATCTATGCAGCTTGTATATGGTGTATATATATATATATAAAGCAAATATCATAATTGGATAAAATCATAAAATATTATTAAAAATAAATATTGTTTTTACAAAAGATTTAATAAAACTCAAACCACAAGTTAGCTCGTTGAGCACTTATTCTAACAATCTCTCACTTATACCAACTATCCATAGATCTCAAACTCATTGTTTCACGATGCTTCTCAAACAATGCTTCTCAAACAATGTCTCTATCTATTGCTTGGAACACTTCCAAAAGACAACACCACCATTAAACTTGTATACAGTTCCAGAGGTTGATTTCAAATCATCCACATTTGATTCAAAGCTAGAATGAGTATAGCATTCCAATTTTAATTCTACACTCCCGTAAATCATGAACAAATTCTTAGTTTTTCTTAAGTACTTAAGAATATCTTTGACGGTCTTCTAATGCAATGGACCGAGATTCGACTGATATATGTTTGCAACACTCAGTGAAAATAAAATATCAGGTTGAGTATATATCATACCATATATAATAATGCCAATGGTAGATGATCACGGTTTCTATCTCCTCATCACATATAGAATTAGATAGAGTTGCACCATGACATAATGAGAGACATCATCTGTTGGACTCCTCCATGGTATCGATATAACTGGATTGGGTGAGCCTTAACATCTTTTTTTATCTATCCATATAGATCTGTATTCCTAATACATAGGATGTTTCATACATATCCTTCATAGAGAATTTATTAGTTACCCACACTTTAGTTGATTGCAATATCCGTACATAATTCTCAATGAGTAGTATGTCATCAACATAAAGTACTAGGAATTTCACTGTACTTCCGCTAATCTTCTTGTACACACAAGGTCTCTCAGGGTTTTTAACAAAGTTAAACTCTTTGATAGTGTTGTCAAATTTGAGGTTCCAACTCCTTGATATATGTTTGACTTCATAGATGGATCTCTGAAATTTTCACACTTTATGCTCACTTCCTACTAATGTGAATCCTTATGCTGAAACACATAAATCTCTTCCTTAATGTTACCATTAAGGAATGTGTCTTCACATCAATCTGTCATATTTCATAGTCATACCAGGTTACTATGGCTAGCAGTATCCTAATAGACTGGAATATTTTTACTTGAGAAATGATTTCCTCATAGTCAATACCTTTTCTTTGAGTATAGCATTTTGCTGCCAATCTTTCTTTGAAGGTTTTTACCTTCCTATTCTCCCCAAGTTTTGTTTTGTAAATTCATTTGCTTCATATTGAAGCAATTCTTTTAGGTAGATCTACTAAAGATCATACTTGATTTAAATACATGGATTCCATTTTGGACTTCATGTTACAAGCCATTTGGATGAATCGGAATCTGATCATGGCCCGCTTCAAGAAGCAAGCTCATCCACTTATGTGGCCTTGAAACCCTTTCGAATCTCTAGCAGCTTGTATATCTTCTTTATCATGCCACCTTTTATATCTAATAGAAACTCATTCTCCAAAAAGACGAAATTCCTTGAAACAAACACATTAGTTTTATTGGAATCATATAAATAATATACAACAATATTATTTTAATATCTTACTAAGTAGCACAAATTAGCTCTACTATCCAATTTGTCTCCCACCGTCTGCTCAAATAAGCAGGACATCCCCATATTTTTTAAAAAAATAATATTTAGTATGTTTTCTCATCCATATCTCATATGGATTTTTATCCACGGTCTTATATGGACTTGATTCAATAACATTGTCGCGGTCTCAAGCGCAAATCTCCAACAAAATGATGACAATTAATGGAATCTCATCATAGATCGAACAATGTCCATCAATGTCTGATTATAACATTCTGACACACAATTGAGCCGGGGTGTGTGGTAGATGAGGTCTACTATGAGAGAATCACATTTTCCTTATGGTAATCTCGAAATTCAGTACTTAAATATTTTCCTTAGGGTAATATTAAAATTCAGTATTTAAGTACTTTTCTAATTGTTTATCTACTACATCTTTGAATTCATTGAACTTTCAAAAGTTTCAGACTTGTATTTTATTAAATACATATACTCATACCTAAAAAATCATTAGTTAAAGGTAATGAAGTAAGATGACTCATATTTCGTGCTAACACTTAGCGGACCACACACATCTGTATGAATCAACATAAATGGATTACGTGACAAAATCGTAAATATATTGAATATGAAACAGATAATCATTGCTGACTCTTTTAAATATTTTATAAGACATAAAATATAAACTTTTTTATGAATTTTCTCTCACTATTTTGACATTTTCACCACCTTTTGATGAAAACGAGAAATATAATTTTCTTAATGAGTACTCAAGGTCCAATTTCTAAATTATGATCTCGAATAATATCGTCCAATCATAATTTCCAAAAGATAGAGTCCAATTGCAACCCTTTGCAACCCTCATGTTTGATGAGAGCCCAATAATATGACGTGCATTCTCTTCATGTGTCGAGTCTGACCCATCAATGTTGAACATTAGTAACCAGACTGCGTGCAAATCTAAAGTGTTATTAAAATGTTTATTTAATTATTTTAAATGCATTTAATGCATGATTATGACATGATTTCATGATTTTATGGCAAGATTTACTTGATTGCATAACATAGGGTTTCTAGCAGTATTTCACGCTCGAACGAGGAACGGAGATCGGGATAGTTAAGGAAAATGTTTTATTAAATTATTATCTTTAGTATTTAATATACGGTGTATTTATTATGTAATTTTTGAAAATTGACATTTTAAAGATATTTTTACGCGTTGAATCATATTTTAAACCAATAGGCGATTTTTAGCAAAACAAAGGGCTTGTTGAGGGGTCGGATAATATTTTTGAAAATGTACTAAAACTAACTATTTTATGTACGCGTTTTTGGGCCTGATGGTCCTGTTTCAGTAGGAGTTTTGGGCCTAAGCCACTAACCTCTTTTATATCAAAACTTGACCCATTCTTTTAATTTTCTTTATCATTTTCTTCACCCTAACCGTAGCCCCTCACCCCTCTCATGTCCAGCAGTTTCTCACATGCACACACTCATGGTCGACAACAGATTTTGATTGGTTTTTCAAGGTAAAAGTGAAAGGGTAATCGTCGTGTCCCTCCAGTGTTCGTTCTACATATCGTTCTTGAGATTTTTCTAGCATTTAATCGCAAAGGCACGCCCGTTACCATTTTTTCCAGGCTCCCAAGGCTCAGTGGACGAGTAAAACTGTCGCGGATGTCCCCGCCGTCGGATACCGTGGTTATACGTAGATGGATCCATCGATCTAGAGCTGATACGAAAATATCAACTAATGATCTGAATTCAATTAAAGAAATGAATATGTATATGATTATACGATATGTCATGATTTGCTATGAATATGTTTATGTTTATGTTCATGCTATTGAAGATCACGAAAGTTACTTTGTTTACAGTACTTTTCACTGTTGTATGTTATGTATATGTACTTGTTACAATAGTTCAGGTGTGTTGAGTCTTTAAACTCACTAGGTGTGATTGATGTAAGTGATCATGTGGATGAGGAGACTGGAGGCGCTGAAGACTGAGTAGGCTGAGTTGGTTGTGCACGTGAAAACCCGAGGACCTTGCATTTCTTCCGCATAATATGATTATGAGACAGAGGTCTAAACAATATTTTTAAATGTTTTTGAATATTTTTAAACGTTGTTGATTTGTGAGACTTTTGGTACTATGTTCGAGTTTTCTTTTAAACTAGTAGACTAGGAGATTGAGTACGTTTGAGATTTTTTTAACTGCAGTTATTTTTATTTAGTGGTTGGATGACCTTTTAAAATGCATTGTTTGAATTATATATGTATATGAGTATATTTATCTTCGGTCATAGTTTAAAAAAAAAAATTCAGTAGTAGTTTAGCTGTAGACATTTCAAATATGATCCGAAGTCATGGGATTTCCACATAGTTCACATCAAGTATGTCAGTGGAAGTCACAACTTTCTAGCGTTCATGCCTCCATAATATATGAGCTAGACATTGACCACAGATATCGTTTATTATGCAACCACCGTTGATGAAAGATAAAGAAATATTAAACTTTTTTAATATTTTTATTTTAATGGGCTTGCTATATATTTTGGATCTTATCTAAAATGATATGTTTTAATTTTGAAAAATTTTCTCATCATTAATTTTAAAATCTCATGCATGTTTTTTTTTATGTTTTCCGGATTCATGTAACTCTTGTTATTATATTAATAATAACGCACATATTGATTATTTATAACATATCACATGAATTATAATAATAAAATTTGGTTAATAATCGAGAGTTAATTAATCCATATGAGCTAAATATGGATCCAAATTTAAAAAATATAGGTAAATACAATGATGCAAATGTAATACATTAGCTTTCAATATTTTATGTGTCTTTGATGTTCAAAACTCTTGAAGATCTGGTCTCGCCATCTTCTAATCTCGTTCTCGCACTAAATATAATATTTATATTAAATTTTCATGACACATTGGGATATAAATATAAGAGGAGGGAAAGAGCGAGCCATAAACCAGGTGCACATTAAAATAATTGTCAAATAATTAAAATTATAACATATAAAATATCATAACATACACTTAACAAGTTGGTCATGGCTCTCTATCATTATTTTATCATAAATATAAAATATTATATTAAAATCATAATATCAAATATCATCAACAAATCTCATATCTTGTAAATTTATCATTGACCTTCATAATTACAAATAAATTAATAAATTAATATCAAAAAATTATTCTAAGAGTAAATTCGGTCATATTTTCATAAAATATCAGTATTGCCCAAGCTTCTGAAAATTCAAAAAAATCACCTTGTTGGCCCTGATACCACTGTTGGCGTATCGTTTTCTCGCATCCAAAGAGTAGCGGAAGCTTAAAAGTTTTTGTTTCGACATTCAAAACATTCTTTGGGCATCGTATGATATAAATTATTCATAGGAAATTTTATAACAGTTTACCTTCGCGTATATAATGTCGGCTCCAACTATTCAAGATTTTAAGCAGAAATAACTCTTCTTGAAAATCTCTATAAATTTATCTTCCTTCTTCTTCAATCATCTAATCAATTCCATGATTAAAAACCTGATCCCTATTCTAAATCGCAATAAAATCTAAACGAAATTTGCGTCGAGAGTTGATCGCAAGAATTTCAGAAATCCGACAACGATGTGACGGCTTCGCGGTGGCTAGGCAACGACATAATCTCCTAGGTATCACTGATAGTGCCTGCAAGAACCTTAAGTTATGGTTATGGTACAATACAGTCCATTCAACTCATAAATCTCAATCGAATGTGCAATCATTGGTATCGAGAGTTGTAAGTGAATTTGATAACGATGTGTTATATCTTTGAGTAGTAATACGACGTGGTATGTGCAACTGAGAAAACGTATTTCCAAAATGCACATGTCTTACTCTGGGCAGAGATTTCTTGCATTATTAACTCATCAGGTCATATAGGATATCTTCACCTATTGGTGAGTGGTGAATCCCTGACTACAATACAATGATTCATACGCATTTCGAAACTACATCCAAAAGCGTCACCTCATGACATTTAATGAAGTCGGTAAACGGATCAAAGTGCATGCTAGTACGTAGAACCTCCACATTGTCTTGAGTCAAAGAACCAATTGTGTACAACCATAACTACAGAATATATCACTCGATAAATGATAACCACTTAAAAAGTTCGATGGAGTGTTGTTCAATGCATCATCAAATGATCATTTATCTGTAAGAATAGACATTGTTAGGTGCAATAATTGTCCTTGCTTGGTAGAGCGATCGAACCATGGTGCTTGTGCTGCTGTGCGGTTTAAAAGATTTGAGTTGCACCATTACCACTAGCTATAGCTTTTGGTAAAGCGGTAAGCACTCGGTCCTACAATTGGTATCAGAGCCAAGGTCATGGGTTTGATTCTCATTGATTGCAAGGAGTGCAATTATTGGGAGGGAGATTGTTGGGTGCAATAATTGTCCTTGCTTGGTAGAGCGATCGAACCATGGTGCTTGTGCTGCTGTGCGGTTTAAAGGATTTGAGTTGCACCATTACCACTAGCTATAGCTTTTGGTAAAGCGGTAAGCACTCGGTCCTACAGACATCTTTATGCCCTACATAGAAAATATGGTGTTTACATCTCATATGTTGGTCTCAACATCGATCGACATTTATCCTTATTTAAGTGGCTGAATCAAATAGAAACCGGTTTAGAATATACAATACTCTTCTTAATGAGTTTCATGATCTTATGTTGAGAGATAGACCTCATGGCACTTATGTATATTCAAAGACTTTATCTATGCACCTTACATGTTATACAGATAAAATAAATGTCATAATTGGATAAAACCATAAAATACTATTAAAATAGATATTGTTTTTATATAAGAATATAAAATTCAAATCACAAGTTGGCTCACTAGACACCTACTCTAACACTACGAACATATCAACAATATTGTCGATACCGTAGTAATATTTGGTACTACGTCAACAATATATGATATATTATCTCGACACTTTGATAAAATAATACTAAAAACATAAAAAAAAAAAAAAAATCCATCTTATTATACTATAACCAAATTTTAAATATTTAAAGATTAAGATCTAAATTAGAAATGATCCAATTCAGTTTGCTCGAAAAAACACATGTCATTCATTCATAAACGTGAAATAGAAGCGAGAAGGGGATTGAATTGATGGAGATATCAGCGTGTCTAATAAAATCTAAATATCAAGTTTTTTGATTACGTGTGGGAAAATCATAATTATTATGGTGGTGTTTAATCAAGTGTGTGTGCCCCCACACACTTTAATTTAATTTAAAATACCAAACATCATTTAATTAATATCTTAGTCAAATTTTAAAACGTGTTCTTGGATATACTCGTACGTCATAATTATCATTGTCTAGCAGATTTAACAATTTGGACTTGTGAGGTTAGTGGGGAAAATAGTTGAAAGGAAAAATATGTTTTGGGTTTTAAGATATAATTTATTTTTTAAATTATTATTTGGTATTATTAAATATTTGAATAGAGATTGACTTTAGATTTGATTTGATTTGCTTAAAAGATTTAATTTTATTATAAAATTCATCTTTCTATGATTGTAAAGATTTACTCAAAGGATCATCTCTAAATCAAGATACCAATATTATATGCGAAGAGACTACAGAATAATACGCGCGCTGGAAAAAATCGACGATAGTGCGAGGATACATAAAATCTTCACGAGATTTTCAGAACGTAACCGAGTAAAGATTTTGCATGATCCATCCACTCACGTTGTTTGCTATGTTGTCGTGAAGTTTTGGAGATACTCGAAGACAATACTTGTGTAAATGTTGGTTGAAGAGTTATTTGTGGCTTCGGGTTTCGGCGATACAGTTGTTGCATCTGTTGTTTTGTTTTTGTTTATTTGAGATGCAATTTACTTCTTTGACTTATTAAGGAAGCATAGTTTCGGTTCGGTCGATTATGCCTTTACAGGCAGTGCCCTGATCCATTGAGCATCTGCCACGTGGAAGGGCTTTACTATATTTTATTTGCAGACACAATTGACAAAGTCCTTACCACTTGCAAGATAAAGTTACTTTCCTGACCATTCCTAACCATGGTAAAAGAAACGCACCACCCCACGTTTCAAAAAGTTTTGCAGATCCAAAATTACCAATAATTTTGCTCTCACTTCTCGGAAGGCTTCACCATTCCAGATCTGAAAACACCAGCTTCGTGGTGGTCTTCGGCGTTGCAGTTCAGATTTAAAAACTTCTGCGGCTATGGTATTGGCTTCTTCCTCGTTAGCTTTGCCTCCATTAATTTGCCTCTCACTTCTTGTAAACCGCAATTCCAGCTCTAAAAGCTTCTTCGTGTTCCTCGGCGTTGAACTTCAGATGTGAAATCTTCTGCGGCTATGTTATGCGTTTTTCCTTGTTAGCTTTAACATTCAGGTATCTTTGTATTTTTTATTTTATGCCACCTTTTGGTTTATTAATTGAATTGTTTGAATGCGTTATTGTAAATGAATTGTTTGAGCTATTGTCTAAAAACCCGTTAAGCTCTAATTTTTCATGATTGCAACGAATTAATGGAAGTATTGATTGTTATTACTCATGGCAATTCCTTTAAGATTGGTCTTTGCATTGGATTGTACACTGAGTTTTGCTAGCTGTGGAACATAATTTCCTGGGGTGTCAGAAATATTTATCTAAATGTAGGATTTACTGCATTGGATTTATACAATTCCACTAAATATGTATCATCTATGTCATGCTTGGTTTACTGATTGTTTAGAAATATTTATCTAAATGTAGGGGAAAACTTACGTTGTTTTTGTCGGGAGAAAATCTGGCATTTACGACAATTGGGTAGATGCTCAAGAGCAGATTAATGGATTTAGCGGGGCTTCCCATAAAGGATATAGTAGTAGAGAGGAGGCATTCGAAGCATTTAAGAAATATATGGAGAAGAGAGCTTCAAGTTCAACTTCGACAACTACGTATAACTCTACCACTAAGAACGCATGCCCAAGTTCAACATCCACGGCCACTGCTAGTGCTAGTGCTACTGCCTCTGCAAGTTCTAGTAGGAAACAAAAACAAAACGAGAAAATAGCTCATTTGGTTGAAGCTCAAGCAGATATAGCTCGTGAACATCAGAGAAATGCGTTAAGAATGATGGAGATTTCCGAGGAGCTCAAACTCATGCTGGAATCCCTACATTTTAGTGATGATGAGTAGAGTTATTGCCTTCCATGTGTTGTCTGTTATGTTGCTTAATGTATTAATGAGATTGTTGGTTGAGTAATTTTTATAATGTCATTTTAGATGTTGCTGGAATCCCTCCGAGGAGGTACTTGGAGTTTGAAATCTCTAACTGTATTTTAAGTTTCACTGAATTGATTTATTCATGTGAAGAAGAGACATAAACATAATTCGAATGTTAAATAAAGTGATTGATTAGTTACTTCGAAAGTTCGAATGCATACAAAGATAATATGAAAAAAGTGTTTGATTAGTTCTTGCAAACATATCGCAGAAGAGTTCTTGCAGTTCTTCGAAACTTTCATTTCCTTTGTCCTGTCCACCACAGATTAAAAAAATGAATTAGAACATGTTTCCACAACTCAGTCAAATGCCAATAACCCTTATCAAATAGGTCTTTTTGAGGAAAAGCATGGAAAATTACAACTTAACCTACAGGATCAAGAACTCACATTGTATTGGCTCATCATTGATACCATTTTTCGTCTTCGCAGTCATAAACTTCTACGTAATACAAGTCATAACACCCTAATTCAGCATATCTTTCCAGTCCTCCTTCATTTATCATTATCATTTCCCTAAACAATATAAAAAATCATTGAGAAATCAACTAGTAAACCAGTTTCATTTTTTTTTTTTTACTAAAATCCTTACTTGTGTAGAATGAGGCCCCCAAAAATTATAAGAGTATAAATTCATCTGACCACTTGAACTTTGCCCATAAACAGCTGGAAATTGAGGACATTCCAACGGATTTTGGGACGGTTGGAAATTTAAGTCTTGTTGTGATGGTGTATAGGTCATCTCCTGTGTGTTGTAGGCATTTTGTGAACTTTGATCTTTCCGTTTTGCTCCTTTTGAACCTATGAAATTTAAACAAGTGATTGACTGTATAATGAGTATACGAATAAATTTATTAATAAATAAAAACTTACTCGAAATTTCAGCACTTTCTTTTCCCTTTCCTTTTCCTTTCCTTTTTCCTTTTCTGCTCTTATTATCCCAGTGGCGTGTAATATTTGCATTTGAAACTCCTTTGGTTTTACCAGTCAGTGGGTTACGTATGCAGACTTCATGCATGTGACCATCAGTTGGAATATGATCACAAGCTGTCTCATCATCGACACTCAAATTCTCAACTAGGTTGGATATTTCATCTTTTGCAGTTTCAACCATTCCATGAAGTTTTCTTCTCGCATCATCATGAGACTTGCTCATTTGAGTTAGATCATACATCGATCGCATTATTTGGTTTACAAAAACCATCTCAGATGCATGACCACCACCAACACTGTCACTTTCTTGAAAACTAGAATTAACCCTGTTTTTTACATTCTTCATCCATCTCTTCAGAAGATAGCAATTGGGTAAAACAGTGACATGCATAGAGTTGAACACCATCAAAGCATGCTTACAAAGAATTCCCATTGTCTCAAACTTACAACAAGTGCACTTTATTTCATGACTCTGCTTATTGAACAAAACAGTCCTAACCCTCGAGTTTTCATCATGAGATTTTACTCTGATCTGAATCCAATTCCAATCATTACCAAAACAGGATGGTGTTTCAACAGATATGCAGTTCAAAGAATTGATCAACTCAATCTCAAATAACTGATATATGGTAATCGTATAAACATCGGCAGCATGAATCAACAATGGATGATTTTTCAAAATTTGTGCAGGTTTACCATGACGACAACGAGTATCCTCAGTCTTCTCCTTCACTCGCCAATTTTTTTGAATCTTTGAGTAGTTTATCACAAATTCGTACAAAGAACTCATCTTGTTGCCTGATTTTTTTAAAACCATATTCGTAACCTCACTCCTCGAAGTCGCCAAAATTCCGGCACTAAATCTTCCATTGCTGAAAGCAGTGGCCCATTTCTGCCTAATTTTATACATACCATTCAACCACTTATGACCACCCAAAGAATATGTGTCAATCATGTATCTCCATGTGGCCTCAAATTCATCTTCAGATTCACAATAAGTCATGCATTTATACCACATTTTTTTGAAAGCTGAATCACCATTTAAACTCCCAAAATGTGAAGGAGCATTTTGATTTATATGTCATTGACATAAACGATGGTGTGAATGTGGAAAGACAGTTTCGATGGCATTCATCATGGCTTGGCATTGGTCAGAAAAGATAGTTTGAGGTTGTTTTCCATTCATAGAATCAAGAAAAGTTGTAAACAACCATTCAAAAAAACTTTCGGTCTCATCTGACATAAAAGCCAAACCAACAGTACATTCTGCATATGGTGATTAATACCAACAAATGGTGCACAGATCAGATTATACTTATTTGTTTTATAGGTTGTATCAATCGACAAGACATCACCAAAATATTCGTAATCTAAAGAACATCTGTAATCCCTAAAGAAAAAGTTCATCACTCGATCGTCGTCATCCAACTGAACATTCCAGTAAAAGTAATTCTCCTTGTTTGCCTTATCTATAAAATATTGAATAAGGGCAGTAGCATCTCCATTTTCAACTTTAGTGTGTTTTCTCAGCCGACTCATATGGTCATATGCATCTTTTCTGATAAAACCTAAATTCTCCGGCCCACAGGCTTCGTTTTCCATGAAAGAAACAGCATTGGACACTGAAATTCCGGCATTTACCATGGCTTCTGATAAACATAAAAATTGTACATTAATTAAATGTTTTATAATATAAATATATATTTTTGTTTTATTAAATGTTTAAATATTATATGTTTTATAATAAATTGTATAAAATATAAGTTGTTGTGTAATTATAAGTTTTTACTATTTTTACAGGTTCGATAAAAGAAGAATAAACTTGGCATTGCAAATGGGATTAAGATGATTCTTGGACCTGTAGAAAGTTGATGTTAATATCTACAATATTGATGGCAAGCATGAGATAAAAATCCTTTCACAATTGGGATCAAATTAAGCAACAATTAAAGTTACCAAAGGAGTGGCAGTTTTACCATGCTCTAGTATTTTGACCATATCTCTCAAATTACTTGGTCAAATATTCTGAAAAAAATACCACAACTAGACAACTCAATTATCCACATGTTTCATTTTATGTGAAGAAGCAAATTCGAAGAAGAAGACCTTCAAAAGTGATGTGTAATATAATATTAATTTCTTGGAACACCAATGAAGACTTTTGTGTAAAAAATAATATTTTATTTGTGGTTGTCTCCCCAAATTTGGCTATAAATAGGGGTGTATTGTAATGTATTGAGATATCCCTCATTCTATGAACAAATCTTTGAGTTCATAATATTTCTCTCTATATTTTTCTTTTATTTCTTCATTTAAATATAATTAGCATGTTAATTTCATATTCAAAGTTTTACACTTTGAATGATGAATAGCTAACTTCCAAAAGTTGAGATGATAAGGTGAAACTCTTGGCATGATAATAAGGTTATTATAAGGTAAGAATCTATGTTTTATATTATTTAATCATTATTTATTGTTTATGTTATATTTATTTCTTTAAGTATTTTTATACCCTACTTATAAGTGGGAGTTTTGATTTATTGTTGCTATATGTTACACTAAATTCTTGGAACCATTTAAATGTTAGTTTGGTATTACCAACCATTTAAAGTGGATGCCTTGAGTTATTATATATAAATATATTATAATATTAAATTCTTGGAACCATTTAAATGTTAGTTTGGTTTTACCAACCATTTAACTTGGATTCCTTGATTTACTATATATAAATATATCATAATAATATTTTCTTGGTACCATTTAAATGATAGTTTGGTTTTACCAACCATTTAAAGTGAGAACCTTGATTTAGTGTTTACAAATATATATATAGCACAATAAATACTTGACCACATTTATAAGTTTTGGTATATATTATATACTTATAAGATAATAATATATAACATAATATAAATATGATTATTTAATATATTGGAACCATTTTATTAAGTGGATTTCAATATTGTTCATTAATGTTAATTTTATTAAAATGCCAAGAGTGGATCCTTTAATCTCAACTACTTAAATTAAAATTTGAACAATTAAAATTTACCCATTAAAGATTCAATTAAAATTAAAAAGAAACAAAAACAAAAACAAAAACAAAAAGACATTATAGTGGACTTGTAATTACCTTTGCTTCCCTGTGGATACGATATTCGGACTCACCGAATTATATTACTTGTGGACAACCTGGTCTTGGGAGTGCAACAATCAAAGTCGCAACAAGTTTTTTGGCGCCGTTGCCGGGGAAGTATAATTTAATTTCAAGTCTATTTAATTTTGTTTATAGTTTATTTTTATTTATTTGAATATTTATTGCTTTTGTGTGTTTTTATTCTTTTGCATTTGCATTTGCATGAGTATTTGGTCACGTACACTTAGTGGTCGACTCATTCGAAATAACCCTTTATTTTTACAAAACATGGCGGAAGAACCCATCCAAGAAAATGAAGATGAAATTCAATCTCAACATGATCATGATAGACGAAGAACTCTTAGAGATCACATGAATCCTACACGTACTAGTGCACCTTCATGTCTAGTTTTTCCCCCTGATGCATCTCATTTCAATTTTAAGCCTGGTATTATCCAACTTTTACCCAACTTTCATGTCTTAGATTCTGAAAATCCATACATGCATTTACGAGAGTTTGAAGAAGTGTGCAACACATATAATGATCTAAATTGTAGCATGAACACCATTCGACTTAAGCTTTTTCCTTTTTCTTTAAAAGATAAAGCTAAAACTTGGCTACAAAATCTTAGATCGGGATCCATTCGAACTTGGGATGAATTGCAACAACAATTTTTGAAAAAGTTTTTTCCATCTCATAGAACAAATTCTTTCAAAAGGCAAATCATCACTTTCACTCAAAAACAAGGATAAACTTTTTATCAGTGTTGGGATAGATACAAAGAATTGCTTAATCTTTGTCCACATCATGGTTTTGAAATTTGGAGAGTTGTTTCTCAATTTTATGAAGGCTTAACACCTAAAGATAGGCAAATGGTTGAATTTATGTGTAATGGAACATTTGAAGATAAAGATCCAAACGAGGCAATTGAGTATCTCGATTCATTAGCTGAAAATGCTCAAAATTGGGACACTATAGGTACAATCGAACCATCAAACAAGATTCAATCTCCTACATCTGGTGGAGGTATGTACACTCTCAAAGATGAACATGATCTTCAAGCTAGATTTACCTCTTTGGCAAGAAAAGTTGAAGCACTTGAATTGAAAAAGAATGGTCAATTAAAATCTGTTCAAGAAATTGCGTGTCACATATGTGATACAAGTGATCATTTTACAAAAGATTGTCCCACTTTGCCCTCTTTTAAAGAATGTCTCCATGAACAAGCCAATGTTTTGAACAATTTCAAAAGGCCAAATTTTGAACCATTTTCTCAAAATTACAATCCAGGTTGGCGAAACCATCCAAATTTTAGTTGGAGGAATGATAATGATGCACAATATCCACAACCACATTTTCAAAATCAACAAAATTTTCAAAATTATGCACCTTATGTTCCTCCGCCGAAAAGAAATTTGGAAGATACATTGAATTCTTTCATTGCAAAGCAAGAGTCTATCAATACTCAAACTGCTCAAACCATGACAGATTTGAAAGATACTCTTGTTAAATTTGCATCTACACTTAATGTTCATGAAAAAGGTAAATTTCCTTCACAACCTTTGCCTAATCCCAAGGATCATCATACACAAACTGGAACTTCTGCAACTCAACCGATGGATCAGGTAAAATCTGTTATTACCCTTCGAAGTGGTAAGGTTGTGGAAAAATCCATTCTTGAACCTTGTGAAGATGATGATAAATCAACTCCAAAGGGTAAGGAAGTGGAACCCATAACTTGCGAAGAGGAGGTTCAACAGACAGTGTCACCACCATTCCCTCATGCATTGAAAAATACAAAAAAATCAAATTTGAATTCTGATATATATGATATTTTTAAACAAGTAAAAGTTAATATTCCTTTATTAGATGCAATAAAACAGGTACCATCATATGCTAAATTTTTGAAAGACTTGTGCACTGTGAAAAGAAAATTGAATGTGAAAAAGAAAGCATTTTTAGCCGAACAAGTAAGTGCAATCATTCAAAATAATAATGCTTTGAAATACAAAGACCCTGGTTGTCCTACTATTTCTTGTATTATTGGAGAACGAAAGATTAAAAAAGCCTTGCTTGATCTTGGAGCTAGTGTTAATTTACTTCCATATTCAGTTTATCAAGAACTCAATCTAGGCGAGTTAAAACCTACTTCGGTAACACTTTTACTTGCTGATATATCTGTTAAAGTGCCAAGATGTATGGTAGAAGACGTGTTGGTCCAAGTTGATAACTTTGTATATCCTGTCGATTTCATAGTTTTAGATACACAACCTATCGAAGCTTGTAATGCAATTCCTGTAATTTTGGGTCGTCCATTTTTAGCAACCTCTAATGCTCTTATAAATTGCAGGAATGGAATAATGAAGTTGTCATTTGGTAACATGACCTTGGAGCTCAATGTTTTTAATCTTTGTAAGCAACCACATGACAAAGGAGATGAAAGTGAAGATGAAAATCTTATTGAAACTCTTATGGAAGAAAACATTCAAGAAGGGAGTACTCGTGATCAATTAGATATTTGTTCAATTGAAACTGTTAAAGAAAATATTGAAATTGATCTTGATGATATTATCAGGTATCACTCGTTACCAGAATCAGAGAAATAATTTGAGGCGAAATATGAGAACAAAGACGAACCACCCATATTGGAGTTAAAACCCTTGCCAGAAGAATTGAAGTATGCATTTCTTGGAGAAGATGAAACATATCCAGTGGTAATTTCTTCCAAACTAGAAAGTGATCAAGAAGGTAAATTAGTTGATATGCTTAAAAGACATAAAAATGCAATTGGTTGGACACTGAAAGATCTCAAGGGCATTAATCCACTAATTTGCACACACAAAATTCATTTAGAAGAAATGCTAAAACATCTCAACAACCACAAAGGAGATTAAATCCACACATGAAAGATGTTGTGAAAACTGAAGTTCTCAAACTACTTGATGTTGGGATTATCTACCCTATTTCTGATAGTAAGTGGGTAAGTCCAACACAAGTAGTTCCAAAAAAATCTGGCATCACAGTGATAAAAAATGAAAAAGGTGAATCGTTAACAAGCAGAGTCCCATCTAGTTGGCGGATGTGTATTGACTATAGAAAATTAAATGATGCCACTAGAAAAGATCATTTTCCATTACCATTTTTGGATCAAATTTTAGAAAGAGTAGCTGGTCATCCCTACTACTGTTTTCTTGACGGATATTCAGGCTATTATCAAATTCCCATTGCACTCGAAGATCAAGATAAAACTACATTCACATGTCCTTTTGGGACATTTGCATTTAGAAGGATGCCATTTGGATTATGCAATGCCCCAGCAACATTTCAAAGATGTATGCTAAGCATTTTTTGCGACATGGTTGAAAATTGTTTGGAAATTTTCATGGATGATTTAACTGTCTTTGGGAATACATTTGATAATTGTCTTGAAAATTTGGAAAAAGTTTTAAAAAGATGCGAGGAAAAAGGTCTTATTTTAAATTGGGAAAAATGTCATTACATGATTACTTCTGGAATTGTTTTGGGACATGTCGTGTCATCTCATGGAATTGAAGTTGATAAAGCAAAAGTTGATGTCATTGCCAATTTACCCCCTCCAAAAACCATTAAAGAAATTCGATCATTTTTGGGACATGCTGGATTTTATAGGAGGTTTATAAAGGACTTTAGTTTAATCTCTAAACCCATTTGTAACCTCTTAACAAAAGACACTGCATTTGAGTGGACTCAAGAATGTCAAAATGTTTTTGATAAAATCATTCGACATTTAACATCAGCTCCTATCATGCAACCTCCTGACTGGTCTTTACCATTTGAAATCATGTGCGATGCGAGTGATTATGCAGTCGGTGCAGTACTGGGTCAAAGAAGAAACGGTAAGCCTTATGTGATATATTATGCAAGTAGAACATTAAACAATGCTCAAATGAATTACTCCACAACTGAAAAAGAACTACTTGCTGTAATATTTGCATTAGATAAATTTCGTTCTTATTTGATTGGATCAACGACTTTTGTGTTTACTGATCATTCTGCTATTAGGTATTTGTTGACGAAACAAGATGCAAAGCCACGACTGATACGATGGATTTTGTTGCTCCAAGAATTTGACATTGTGATCAAAGATAAAAAAGGAACCGAGAATGTCGTAGCCGATCATTTATCGAGACTAGTAACAGGATCATCTTGTGAAATGACACCAATTAATGATAATTTTCCTGATGAACATCTATTTTCAGTTACTACTACACCTTGGTTTGCTAATATAGTAAATTTTCTTGTGACAGGAAAAATGTCACCGCAATGGAGTTCCCAAGATAAGAGAAAATTTTTGAATGAGGTAAAAAACTTTTATTGGGATGATCCGTATCTGTTCAAGTACTATCCAGATCAAATTTTTCGACGTTGCATACCCGACAATGAGGTAAGTAGTGTCATTAAATTTTGTCATTCAGAAGCATGCGGAGGACATTTTTCTTCAAAGAAAACGGCTGCAAAAATTTTGCAGTGTGGATTTTATTGGCCCACTTTGTTTAAAGACACCCACGAAATCTGCAAGATCTGTGAAAATTGTCAAAAATTGGGTGCAATTTCAAAAAGAAACATGATGCCTTTGAATCCTATCATTGAAATTGAAATCTTTGACTGTTGGGGAATTGATTTTATGGGACCTTTTCCACCGTCGTTTGGATACTTGTATATTTTAGTTGCAGTTGATTATGTTTCCAAATGGATAGAGGCAATTCCATGTCGAACAAATGATCATAAAATCGTCATCAAATTTTTGAAAGAAAATATTTTTAGTAGATTCGGAATTCCTCGAGCTATGATAAGTGATGGGGGAACTCACTTTGTTAATAAACCATTTGCTTCATTAATGAAAAAATATGGTATTACTCACAAAGTAACTACTCCTTATCATTCTCAAACAAATGGACAAGTTGAATTAGCTAATAGGGAGATAAAGCAAATTTTGGAAAAAACTGTTAACTCAAATAGAAAAGATTGGTCTCTGCGACTTAATGATGCACTTTGGGCATATCGAACAGCTTTTAAAACATCATTGAATATGTCTCCCTATAGGTTGGTTTATGGAAAACATTGTCATTTGCCTGTAGAATTGGAACATAAAGCTTATTGGGCGATCAAAACTTTAAATTCAAGCATGGATGATGCCAACAAATTGCGTAAATTGCAACTTAATGAACTTGATGAACTCAGAAATGATGCGTATGAGAATTCAAGGATTTATAAAGCAAAAATCAAATCATTTCATGATAAAACAATTCTTAGAAAATCTTTTGAGATTGGTAAAAAAGTTTTGCTTTATAATTCTCGACTTCACATATTGCCAGGAAAATTACGATCAAGATGGACAGGCCCATATGTTGTAAAGCATGTGTATCCTTATGGAGATGTGGATATTGAAAATCCTAAAAATGGTGATGTTTTTAAAGTGAATGGACAAAGGCTTAAACCATTTTTGGAAAATGAAATCTTTCAAGAAGAGTTTATTTCCCTTTCTGATCCTTAAATTTTTATGTTGCATTTAATTTTGTTTGTTTTTATTTCAGGTTTCCTTAATCTTTTTATTTTCCTGGTTAAATGGCGGATAACGGTACTCCGTGACTCTCATAGTCGGTTAAATCAGTTTCCCACAATTGCTGATACAAAAATAAAAAAAAATCATTTCTTTTCTTTTCAAAATGGATGAAATTCTCTCAAAAATTTGTAAATATTTTCCCTCTGTTTCTGAAAATGTTCTAAGAAAAATTTATGCAGGAAGGTGTGAAAGATTGAGATTGCTAATGCAAAAAGGAATTCCAGAAGATATTCGTCTTGTAATTGAAGCTAAGGTCCGATTAGGAGGAGAAGTTCCACAATCATTGCTCATTCGGTATTTGCCTGGATTAGGAAAAAGCACTTATGCGAAAAAACGAAGGGCAAAAAGTTTAGGGGTTTGTCATAAGTGTGCAAGATGGACTTGTGACAAACTATACAGATCTTTGGGATGTGTTTCCGATAACAGAGAAGATAAAATTGGTTTCATTAAGAATGGGCTGAGTAAGGAGTCTTTGGATAACATCTTATTGACTCTTGAGACGCATTCTAGTGGACATGTGCATATTGAACTTCTCCGTTTATGGAAACAATTTCAAGATAAGCGTCATAGTCTTGGGAATCTGACTAAAAAAGACTATGTTTGCCAATTTATAAGAAAATTGGATGGGAAGCATATCCTCGACTCATAGAAGGCGTTGAAGCCGTTTCTGGACGTAAAACCAGAGGAAAATTGTGAGCCACAATCACACTACTGTTTATATGCATGTGTGTCATTATTGTTTTTACTATTTATTCTGTTTACAGCTGTGACCCATAGTTTTGTCATGATAACATATTACCCCTATAAAATCTCTCATCTTTCTCTCTATTTTCGCAGAAAAAAAAAAAGAAAGTAAAAACATGGCTGGATCCTCTGCACAAACATTGAAAAATATTTGTGTATTTTGTGGGTCGAGTCCTGGAAAAAATGAAGTGTTTGTAGAAGCAGCGAATAATCTTGGAAAGATATTGGCTGAGAGAAAAATTCACTTGGTATATGGGGGAGGTAATATTGGGTTAATGGGATCTGTTTCAACATCTGCTCATCTTGGAGGTAGTCAGGTTTTGGGTATTATTCCTATAGCTTTAGCTGAAGGAAATATTACAGGTGTTACGATTGGAGAGGAATTAAAAGTTTCTTCTATGTATGAAAGAATCACTCAAATGATTGAAAATTCTGATGCTTTTATCGCACTACCAGGTGGTTTTGGTACATTAGAAGAAATTTTTCACACTGTTTCTTGGGCACAACTTAATATCCATAATAAACTTGTGGGCTTGTTGAATATCAATAATTATTATGACAGTTTGTTGACATTTCTTGATAAAGCTGTGGAACAGAATTTCATTTCAGAAAATTCACGACGGAAGCTCATCTGTGCTTCGACTGCCGATCAATTAATTGATGATTTGGAAGCTTTTGTTCATAAGCCAGATCCGATGATAACAAAGATCAATTGGTCGCAATCAAGCAGTAAGAAAAGGAAGTTGGATCATTGATTCAAAAGTCGTGGATTGGTTTGCATTTGTTTCAGTTTGTTATCTTCAATAAAATTCCAGGTGATATCTCTTTCATTATGCACTCTTTATTACTAGTTATTTTGACATTAGGGACAATGTCATATTCTGATTGGGGGGAGAACAAACTTATTTAAAAAATATTTAAAAAAAATTAAAAAATTAAAAAATATATATTATTTTAAAATAAAATCATGTTTATTGTTTGTATCTTAGTAATTTTCGCAAAAATGTTATACATTACATGTTTGAAAGATTTAAATTAGAATATGCATTAATCTATTTAAGAATGTTTAAATTTTTATTTGAAAAAAAAAATGTCAATTTTAATATTCTGATCAATATAAAAATATGATTTATGAAATCTTTTTGAGTGATTAACCATTGTGATAAAATCAGGTATTAAAGTATATGGCCCAAGATATACCTTATAAGAGTGCCTAAAATTTTAAACTCACACATATTTTGTGAGTGAGTGGAGAGGACTGAGAAAACAGCTTTCGAGCCTTTATTGATCATGAGAGAGACTATCTATTGTTTAGATCTTGAGTTCTTATTTTGAAAAAAAAAATGATATTTCCTGAAAAAAAAAAGAAAAAAAAAGAGAAAAATACAAAAAGAAAGATGTTGAAGATCTATGTAATTTTTAAGTTATATGCTGCGACCCATTTTTCTCTCATAAGAATAAAAAAAAAAGAAAAAAAAAAGAAAGAGAGAAATACATTGTACAAATTAAATAAATATGTGGTCAAAAAGCATAAACTTAGTCTGATTCCATGATGTAAAAAAAAAATCATGAAAAAAAAATATAATAAGAACAACTGGATTTTAAATCAATGGATTTTCTATCTTTTGATTAGTTTGGCTCGTTTGTCTGTCTGCATTCTGTAAACCATTTTCCTGAGCATTCATCTGTATTCCAACTCCATGAGAGAAATCGTTGCCATAAATAGAAACATTTATTAACCTGTGAGGATATGGAGTTGAGACTCTTACTAGGAATTTCTGAAGGCCGTGTACACTTAACTACCTGAAATAAGCTTTGAATTAATCATCTCAAATTATTTCATAAATTATAATTATGATCATCTTGATATAACTTTGACAGTTTTCAAATTTAATTTAAACACTTAGATAGTTTTGATTACATTTCTATTTAAATTAATCAATATGTTTTGTATTGCTATTAACGCTTAAATTGCTAGGGACTAGCAATAAGCTGGTTGGGAGGTGTGATAAACATAAAAATTGTACATTAATTAAATGTTTTATAATATAAATATATATTTTTTGTTTTATTAAATGTTTAAATATTATATGTTTTATAATAAATTGTATAAAATATAAGTTGTTGTGTAATTATAAGTTTTTACTATTTTTACAGGTTCGATAAAAGAAGAATAAACTTGGCATTGCAAATGGGATTAAGATGATTCTTGGACCTGTAGAAAGTTGATGTTAATATCTACAATATTGATGGCAAGCATGAGATAAAAATCCTTCCACAATTGGGATCAAATTAAGCAACAATTAAAGTTACCAAAGGAGTGGCAGTTTTACCATGCTCTAGTATTTTGACCATATCTCTCAAATTACTTGGTCAAATATTCTGAAAAAAAACCACAACTAGACAACTCAATTATCCACATGTTTCATTTTATGTGAAGAAGCAAATTCGAAGAAGAAGACCTTCAAAAGTGATGTGTAATATAATATTAATTTCTTGGAACACCAATGAAGACTTTTGTGTAAAAAATAATATTTTATTTGTGGTTGTCTCCCCAAATTTGGCTATAAATAGGGGTGTATTGTAATGTATTGAGATATCCCTCATTCTATGAACAAATCTTTGAGTTCATAATATTTCTCTCTATATTTTTCTTTTATTTCTTCATTTAAATATAATTAGCATGTTAATTTCATATTCAAAGTTTTACACTTTGAATGATGAATAGCTAACTTCCAAAAGTTGAGATGATAAGGTGAAACTCTTGGCATGATAATAAGGTTATTATAAGGTAAGAATCTATGTTTTATATTATTTAATCATTATTTATTGTTTATGTTATATTTATTTCTTTAAGTATTTTTATACCCTACTTATAAGTGGGAGTTTTGATTTATTGTTGCTATATGTTACACTAAATTCTTGGAACCATTTAAATGTTAGTTTGGTATTACCAACCATTTAAAGTGGATGCCTTGAGTTATTATATATAAATATATTATAATATTAAATTCTTGGAACCATTTAAATGTTAGTTTGGTTTTACCAACCATTTAACTTGGATTCCTTGATTTACTATATATAAATATATCATAATAATATTTTCTTGGTACCATTTAAATGATAGTTTGGTTTTACCAACCATTTAAAGTGGGAACCTTGATTTAGTGTTTACAAATATATATATAGCACAATAAATACTTGACCACATTTATAAGTTTTGGTATATATTATATACTTATAAGATAATAATATATAACATAATATAAATATGATTATTTAATATATTGGAACCATTTTATTAAGTGGATTTCAATATTGTTCATTAATGTTAATTTTATTAAAATGCCAAGAGTGGATCCTTTAATCTCAACTACTTAAATTAAAATTTGAACAATTAAAATTTACCCATTAAAGATTCAATTAAAATTAAAAAGAAACAAAAACAAAAACAAAAACAAAAAGACATTATAGTGGACTTGTAATTACCTTTGCTTCCCTGTGGATACGATATTCGGACTCACCGAATTATATTACTTGTGGACAACCTGCTCTTGGGAGTGCAACAATCAAAGTCGCAACAGCTTCTAAAGTTTACTTTTTTGCATGTGATATATTTCGTGCCGATCTTAACAAGTGAGTTTGATCAGACGGAAACATCTCATGGTTATGCTCCTCCACAAATCTACTAACCCTCCATTCACCTCCTTTTTCCCTTGTAATCTTCAATTTGGCTTTACAATTAATTCTAGTGATCAACTTCTGATAAACTAGAATCCTTTGACTAGAACTTCTTTCATCTTTTGAACCTTCACATGAACAGTTATATTCTTTTGACTGAAGTTCATTAGTATGAGAAAAACATCGTTGATCACCTTTTCTCACACTAAAGCCTTTGACATGTGCATATTGGCAATACAACAAATATGCATCTTCGACACTATTCATAGCCGTACCCACAAGCAGTTTATTTTCCAAAACATCGACAACAAAGTTTTCATTTTGTACCTCAAAATTTGTTGGAACAGTTTGACTTTGAAGTACTTCTTCATCATCGTCTCTCTCCAACTCTTCAAATGATAATGAGTTGTTGTCATCCATTTTCAATTCTTTTTTCAATCGAATACACCTACATGACCAGAATTAACAATGAGATTTTTTTCAGAACTAAAAGTGACTAATAAGAGTTTATGACATCTTTCTGCCAATAGAAAAAACTCCTCTAAAAAGGTATTATTAATAACACGTTTTGGTCAACAACAATAATAAATCTTAATAAGGATTCAATCAACAAATTTTGGCCAACAAAATGAGCCTTATAAAACCGTATAGATTTAAGCATGGAAACTCTTGATAATGACGATGAAAACTAATACAGACACGCTCCTAACACCTACAACAAGAAAATCGAAATGATATATAGGAATTTACCTGTGTCTTTTAAGCCTCTTACAGTTCGAGCATCTGCAACCAAAAAATCCGATTTATAGGAATTTAACGCCTCTTAGTGGTCGAGCATCTGCAACCAAAAAAATCAAAATCAGGAACGAAATCGTAATTGATGGAAAAAAATATACAACCAACACATTGTTGTTTCCTTGCAACGAAAAAGAATCGAGATCGAAAAATAAACTTGAGCGAACTCTGGAAATAGTTTGAAGGTCAAGCATGGACTCTGACACAGTCCAAGCTTTAACCTTGAAAAAATTAGCGCCTTCGCTGAAAGAACAATACTTTACCTTGCAAAAAATAGCACCTGGAATTTGTTCAATGAGAGAATATTTTCGGCAACTAGGATCGATCGAGTTTTTTGTGAGAAGAGAAAATAAGAGAATATTTTCGGATGAAATGAGGGAGCTGCCAATTTTCAAAAACCAGATCTGGAAGCCAAAAGTAAATTAATTAAATTAGAAAAACCTTTTTTGTTGTACAAATAATCGATATCAGAATACAAGTGGCCGTCCTCATACTGAACCATGGTTGGACTTTTGTCAATTGTGTCTGCAAATAAAATATAGTAAAGCCCTTCCACGTGGCAGATGTTCAATGGATCAGGGCAGTGCCCGAAGAGGCACAATCGACTAAACCATAGTTTCCTTAGTTTCAATAAGATTGGTTTTGTAAACTAATTACAATTTTCTAATGAATATTTTGTTATGAGGCATCGTACAAGTTTTTATACTTGTGTATGATTTATTTGTCTTATTTTATTCATCAAAATTTATGTGTTTAATTAATATATCCCGCTACATATTGTGACTAGGTGTTATAACATAGACTAGGTCTCTTGTGAGACGGTCTCACGGATCTTTATCTGTGAAACGGGTCAACCCTACGCATATTCACAATAAAAAATAATACTTGTAGCATAAAATGTAATACTTTTTCATGAATGACCCAAATAGATATTCGTCTCACAAAATATGACCCGTGAGACCGTCTCACACAAGTTTTTGTCTATAAGAGTGAGTCTCATGTGAGACCGTCTCACAGATTATAATCTGTGAGACGGGTCAACCCTACCCATATTCACCATAAAAATTAATACTTTTAGCATAAAAAGTAATACTTTTTCATGTGTGACCCAAATAAGAGATCCTTCTCACAGATACGACCCGTGAGACCGTCTCACACAAGTTTTTGCCAAAGTAAATAGGTTTCAAATATCTAACCCTTGTTTTAAATATTTCTCATTTGCTTTAAAATTGCCATATAATATATATCCTCGTTCTTTGTTTTTTTTGTCGTAATTTCGAATTTCGAATAATCATCGATACAAGATTAACCAACAAAAAAGAAAATTTTTGTTTACCTGCTTTTTTTTAGGCAAAAACTTATATGAGACGGTCTTACGATTCGTATTTTTTGAGACAAATCTCTTACTTTGGTTATCCATGAAAAATAATTTTTTTTATGATAAGAACATTATTTTTTATTGTGAATATTAGTTGAATTGACTTGTCTCACATAAAAAAATTGGTAAGACCATCTTACAATAGACAAAAACTTGTGTGAGACGGTCTCACGGGTCGTATTTTGTGAGACGAGTCTCTATTTGGGTCATCCATGAAAAAATATTATTTTTTATGCTAAGAGTATTACTTTTTATTGTGAATATGGATAGGGTTGACCCGTCTCACAGATTAAGATCCGTGATACGGTCTCACATAAGACCCATTCTTACAATATATCTATTTTTTTTTTATACTTTACTAATTGTCAATTTGCCCACAAAAATTCTTATGTCCTCAAAATATAGGATGATCCCCCACCCCCGTTAATTAAAGCCATTCAAAATTAAGATATTAGGTCTAATTCTATTTACTTTTATTTTCAATTTTTTTTTTTGAAATATTCTTAAATTTTTTATTAAATGACTTTCTTGTCAAGAATTTGATACTTATTATTTTCTTTTCTGATTTGTTTATACTTTTAAAACTATTATATAAAGTTAGCCGACTTGGCATAATATGTGAAATTAAAAATGATTTTATTAATTTTTTTAATAGGCCACCTCATCATTGCGTTCGACTAAACTTGTGACAACTTGATCAAATGAGCAGTCGAGGAAACTTCTTTAATTGAATCACCCAAAAAAATAGATATAATATATAAGAATATGTAATCGTAGAGATGACAATGAGTCGGATTTAGATAAGATCTTATATCATTTATTTATATTTATTATATTTATCTTCATGGCTTTTTATCATCAGTCTATATTTATATTTATTATATTCGTCTTCATCCACATATTCATCTGATATTCAATTTCATCATCATCTTCATATATACTACGTTTTTAAAATCTTCATACCCTAAAATATTTAGGAAAAAAATAAAGACTATAAATAAAAGAAATCCAAACTAGAAAAAGTCAAAAAATCAGAAGTTTGTGTTTTAAATTTATCTTTAAAAAAAATGAAATGACAAATATCAAGCCAAAGTTGACTCAATCTATTTGACCAAAAACTTTCTTATATATATATGCACACAACTCGTTGATTCCCATTGAAAATTCATAAATCTTTGTACAACCGAAGTCCACAGCCTAAATCCCGATTATAGCCATGTCTTTTTCTACAAACTCAACCACCACCTCCGCCGCCGCGGATCGAAGCGGAGGCGACCCAATCACGGCCATCCACCCTGATATCATCCAAACCCACATCCTCAACAGACTCGACGGCGCCACTCTCGCCTCAACCAGCTGCGCTTCCTCCCAATTCCTTGCCTTATGCAGCGACGATCAATTATGGCGGGACGTCTGCAACTCCACTTGGCCCTCCACAACCGACCCCCGCGTCCTCCGTGCCATATCCGCCTTCCCCTCGGCCCACCGCTCGTTCTACTCTGACTCCTTTCCCTCCACCACCCACCAACAACATCCGAAACAAGCCCGTTTATCAGAGACGTCGGAGTTAATCTCCGCCGTTGACATCTACTGCGACGATCAGTTGATATACTCGAAAGTATTGGAAACGGAGACCGTATCGAATTGGTTTTTAAGCTTTCCTTTAAGCCTAGAGCTTCTGGACGCGAAGGAGATGGTCCCAACGCCATTGAAAATCGAAGGCGATAACGGCGCGTGCACGTCCCTCGCGGAAGAACACTTGAGAGTAAGCTGGATTTTGATCGACCCCAACAACAAAAGGGCGGTCAACGTCGCGAGCCACAAGGCGGTGTACTCCCGGATGCACTGGTCGAACGGCGACATACAACTGCGATACGCCACGGTGGCATCCGTAGCCACCGGGGAACTGGTTCAATGCGCTGTGGTTGTCACCTGCGGCGGGAAAGAGGGAGGGGACTTACACGTGAAGGAAGTGAAAATGCAGGTCGAGGACATGGAGGGTAGAACTCTCAGCGGGAAGGATAGTTTGGAGATTCTACAGGCCGCCATGGAAGGGCCGAGAAGGAGAATCGAATGTAAAAGGGAGAAAGATATTTATGAACTGTTCTCGAGGAAGAAGGTGCAGTACAGAGAGAAGGAGCAGAGGAGGGAAACGGGTTTGGATATGATTTGTATAGTTACCGGATTATCCATTTTCTTTGCAATTTGGATCTTTTTTTTGTGGAGATAAAATTATGTGAACATACCTAAATATATGTAGATCGAAATTAAAAATAAATAAATAAATATACTTCACATTTATAATAAATTATTTTTCTTTATGTATCATGTATGTATGATACCTATGTCAAAGAGATCAATGGTTTATAGTTTATGAGGAGATTTTTGGTTTGACATTCTATCATAACAAATCGGTATTTTTATTTAAAAAAAAATAGGAGTAGGTCTCTTGTGAGACGGTTTCACGAATATTTATCTGTGAGATGGGTCAACTTTATCGATATTCACAATAAAAAATAATATTATTAGCATAAAAAGTAATATTTTTTTATGGATGACCTAAATAAGATATCGGTCTCACACAATACGACACGTGAGACTGTCTCATAAAATACGATCCGTGAGATCGTTTCACATAAATTTTCGCCAAAAAATAGTAAACATTTTAAAATTAGCCTCAAACTACAATTATTTTTCAACAATTTTTAGATTCATCTAGCTCTCGAATGATCTAGCAACGACGATATTCGTATAGGCTAAAGACATGTGGCAAATGAATCCGTTGGAAATTAACATTTGATTAAACAGATATTTTCTTATTGTTTATTAAGACCGAGTGAATAAGAAATTAATGTCTATAATTAATTGTTGGATATTATCATGAAAAGTAAGAGGAAAATGAATAAAAAGGAAAAAAAAAAAAAGAGGACAATTATGTTCAAATGATTTATATGCTTAAAATTCAAGATTGGACTAAATTCAAGAATTTTTCTTTGAATTTCAATTTTTGTAATAATATGCTTGGAACTAAATTTTTGAGTTGAAAAACTTAGAACATAAGACTCGAGAGTTTTTTTTCAGACCAAACTAATATATTTCCAAGTAATTCGTGGTTTACCTCACTTAAAATTTTGTTGAGTAACTCTCTAAAAGTCAATAGTAACTGTATTTTGATAAACATGTACATGATGGAAGATGACAATAATCGGCAGTAAATTGAGGTTAGTGTTGTATATTATTTTTTTTAAGAAGATTTTTCTCCGTTTTTAGTAGTCGACAATCTTCTTCCAAAATATAACAATTTTATCTGTGATAACAGCACAACAAATCACAAATTCGATAACTACAAAATAATATAAACTCTCTATGTTTATGAAAGAAGGAGTATAGACACAATATGAATGTTAATAGAAAAAAGAATGTTCAAAATGATTTTTGATCCTCTGTTTAATGTTGTTACTCTGTAAGGACATGTTTCATCATGTGGGGAGTCTATTGGTCCAAAAAGTCTAATGAAAAACAGTGAAAGACATTATTTTGACTGCGTTGAATCATGAAAACTCGTGTCAGTTGCTAAACAACACTTCCAGGCCTAAACAACGGTTCGGTCGACCTTATCCCTGCGGGCACTGTCCGCAGAGGTCGATCCAACGGCTCGGATTTTTCCGAGTCAATTTTTTTTTTTTTTTACATGGAGGTGGGCTCGGATCAATCATGTGGAGTGATCCAGGCCGTTCACTGTCCGTGCAGGCAGTAGGGTGAAACAAACCCTAAACAACACTTCGTAGAAAATCCAAGTTGTTCATGCAGTGCTGGGGTGCGTTGCCTATGCCCTGGTAAATCCAGGTCGCACATGGGGGCTAGGGCCTGTTGCCTGGGAAATTATCAAGAAGCTTTTAGTCGCAGGTTTTATCTTTGTTTTTTTGTTTGAGTTTTCTTACTTTTTCTTTTGCTTAATAATTCATTAAGCCTAAAACATTAGGACAATCCCTAAAATGAATGAAATTAATACATAAATGCATATGACGTCAAAAAAGAGATTACATGAAAAATTATCGCATCACGAATATATATCTTTGTCTTTGAACCTTCCTTAGCAGAATACTGTAGGACTTACTAGGCCACACAATGAGCAAGATATTTTGAACTTCTTGATGGTTTTTGTAAAATTCGACAACAGTACTAATACGATAACTTGTGTATCATTTCCTTTTGTTTTTTCGGTTGTGTTTGTTTTGGCCATAGAACACATTTAGGTTCATCATAAGTGTTTCATTGAGGCAATCTATTCTCACACTTACATAAGTGGCTTCCTTTTAAGAGTATCCTACCGTACTCAATATTTTCGATCAAAAGAACCATTAAAAGTACATAATTTATCTTTATATATTTTTAAGTAACAACACCCTTCGTCTTAAGAATAAGAAATGAATAATTCTTGAGTGCTAGCTCAAATCTACATAATTTAGTTGTCTCATTGAACCAAGATTTTGAAATATCCGATCAACAAGGTTGTATTATCATTATGAAAACTTTATTTTGTAGGTTTTATCCTTATTTGCTCTTGACAAACGATACATTTGATCTTCATTCAAGACTTTTGTAAACGGATCTGCTAACTTATTATTTGATTTGACATAATCAATAGTTATAACTTCATTTGGGATCAATTATCGCATACTATTGTGTCTCCGAAGAATATGTCGAGATTTACAATTATATACATTATTATGTGCCCTTGCAATATTCGAATGACTGTCATAACGTATCATTATTTCAAGCACTTGTTTTTTCCAACAAAAAATATCCTCTAGAAAGTTGTGAAGCTATTATGCTTCTTCCGCAGCTTTATCTAGAGCTATACATTTAGATTTCATTGTGTATCTAGCGATAAAAGTTGTTGGATGACCCCCAAGAGACTGCACCACTACCAATATAAAAAACATAGCCAGTGATGGATTTAGATTCTTTAGTGTCAGGAATCAATTTTGCATCACTATATACCTTTATATGTCTTAAATATTTAAGCATGTCAAAGCCTTCCAAAGAACATCATTTGGGTTACTCGTGAACCCAACAACTTATATATTGCACAGGTCATGTCCGGTTGAGTACAATTTGTGATGTATATAAGGGTTCCAATAATTCTAAGTTATTCTAACTGGGAAACTAGTTCGTCGTGATTCTTACTCGAATGGACACCCATGTTCATAGGTTTCTTTATTGGGGATTAGTCATATACATTAAAAATTTTCAAGACTGTCTCAATATAATGCCTTGAGATATGACTATTGCATCTGAAGTAGTAGTGATCTTGATCCCTAGTATTACATCAACATTTTCATGATCAGAGACGGATCTACGTTAGGGCTATACTGGGCTGTAGCCCAGCCCAATTTTTTTTATTTAGCGACGGTTTTTTGATAACCGTCGCTACTGTTGCGACGGTGTTAGTAAACCGTCGCCGATTGGATCGGCGACAGTTTTATCAAAAGCCGTCGCAAATATTAGCGACGGTTATTGCTAAAACCGTCGCTAAATTATTAAAAAATAAAAAAAAGGTGGATCGGTGGTTTTAATTAGCGACGGTTTATTCAATAGAACATCATTACCACTTTGATGTTTTTAATGCAGCAATAGATTTCATTTTGATGGAGTTAAATACTCGGTTCAATGAGTTATCGGTGAAACTTCTTTCTCTTAGTATAGCTTTAGATCCTAAAAATTCATTTGACTCATTTAACAGTGATGATATTTGCAAGCTTGCGAAGAAGTTTTATCCTGGAGATTTCACAGATCAAGAAATTGTTGTTTTGAAGTATGCATTGATACATTTATAAACTCGATGTGATGCAGAATTTAAAGGTTTCTACACTTGTTGAGTTGTGTCAGCAATTGACCGAGAGTGGACGGTCAAGTGTTTATGTTATGTTGACTAGATTGATTCATCTTGTTTTGACATTATCTGTGTCTACTGCCACTATTGAACGGGCTTTTTCAGCAATGAAGCATGTGAAGACGTCACTTCGCAATAAAATAGAGGATGACTTTCTTGCCGATTGTTTGACACTCTATATTGAACGAGATTTAGCTAAACATATTGATGTAAATTCTATTATTGATGAATTTTATGTTTTAAAATCCCGTAAGGCACAACTTCGTTGAACGATATAATGTACTTTTTTTTTAATAATATATAATTTATCATATTGAGTTCAAGCACACCCCAACTCTTATTCCTGGATCCGTCCCTGTTCATGATGTCAAAGCTAACTGCAACTTATTTTTTCTTGAGACTTCCACATGATGACCTCCTCTAGTGGCTGTCATGGAATATGGACAATTTATCTTAGGATTTAATAAGGAATTGATTTGGTAGAATAAAAATGAGGTTGTGATTCCTAGTTGGATTCAATGATGAATTTATTTATTTTTTATTTTGCATATTTGATTTTTGAGATGTACTCTCATAATTGTCGTGAAGATTGAACAATTGTTTATTTCATACTTATAAAAACTTATGTGAGACGATTTCACATGTTAATTTTGTGAGACATATATTCTATTAGGGTAATCCATGACAAAATATATTATTTTTTTATCATAAATTTGAGCATGAATTATATGTCTCACAGAGTCTCACAAATAAAGATCTGTCACACTGTCTCACAAGAGCTCGTTCTTTATAAAATTAGGACTTGGTTGGATATTTAATTTTGAAATAATTTATTTCGTAGAATTAATATTGAATATTTAGATGTTATCTTTGATTTTTTTTTATTTTAACAATTTATTTTGTGTTTATTATCAATAATTAATTAATTATATAAGAGTTCATATAGTTTGTATATCACAAATATATTGTTGAAATTGTATAAGAAAATATATGATAAGGTTAATTTTAATTTTGTGGTTTTCTAATAATGTAAATAATATGATTTTAAAAAAGGTTTATATAAAAAAAATTATTATTAAAATTTTAACTTTCCAATTCTAATCTTTTTTTCCAAACAAAAAGTAATTTCGAAATAACATTTTTAAATTTCTAATCAAACCCAAAATAAATTCTAAATCAATCCAAATCCAAATTTTCCCGTTTTACTGTACAAAGTTGAGCCTCACGAGATAGACTTAGGGGGCAAATTCATGCCACAAGTACACACCCCCTGTTGTGAACCACCGACTCACAGACCAGAGGCAAGCAATGTCAACGGCGAGGATTACGCCGTCATCGGCGGCTCTGTCCACCACCATCAATCACCTCGCTGTCTACTGTATCCCGACCCGAATCCTCTTCACCCGACACAGGAACCGGGCCTTTACAATTTGGTCGAAAGCATCCGACCCGCTTGAAGTCTGCGTCAAAGAGTCAGTCACCACTCCCAATAGGCTTGGAGACTGTAAGTTGCTATTCGCAAGTTTTTTATTTTATTATCGATTTGTTTCATTATCTTTCGATGATCGAGTTTTACAGTATTATGAACTGGCTTTGAAATTGTTGCGTTTAGCGAGAAATTTGTGTTAAGATGGATAATTTTTTAGCTTCGCTTAAATCACTATGTTGAAACTCATTAGTAGTGTAATTAATTAAGCTATCTCAGTTGCGCAGGGGAAAAAATTGTAAGTGAGTTGTGCAAGTTTAAATGGGACAGTGTGATACAATTAGGATTGTGAATGAGTTGTTATTTTGATTTGGGATAAGGAATCATGGTTTGTACTTTGTAGCAACAATTCTGATGCAATTATAATATTTCAGAGAGTCGTTTTGATGTATAAAAATGAAAATTCCACTAATACTATTCCATTTTTGGTGATTACAATAAGAATTAGGTGCGAGTTCATGTAATCCTGAATTGTCTCACCCGTTTTAGCTCAATTTTCTGCTATGTTGCATGGATACGGGTACGGTTATCGTATCGTATACGATACGGATTCGGCGATACGGCAAATTTTGAAAATATAAGACACAGTACGGGCTAGGATACTATATATATATATATATATATTGTAGAAATTGTACGGGCTAGGATACTATATATTATTAAAAATTAAAATTGTAGAGATATAAATATTTATATAAATATATTGTAGAAATATATATACATATAAATATGTACAATGTATATCTTCAGAGCATTGATCTAAAAAGGAAAAAAAAAGTGTTTGTGGTGTGTCCTTGACGTGTTCGCGGTGTGTTCTCAACGTGTCCGACTGGTCAACTCTAAAAAAATCAACGACACGGATTTTGCCGTATCTGGCATGCACGCCCAGACAAGAAATTTAGCATGGTGAGAAAGTGATTGTTCTTAGTTGAGGGAAGCGATGGACTCAAGACTTTTTGTATTGAAGCCATAAATAATCCTGATTCCTGCAACCAATTCAAAAGTTCGTATGTGATTTATTGAAAAGTGTTGTTGTGTATGTGGTTATTTAATTTAGAAAGCATAGAGATCTTTCTTTCTTTCTGGAATATTAAATTCATGTTAATTATACTTCCCTTGTTTTCAATATATCATGTCATTTTAACATTGGTTTCAGGCCCATTTGCACAAAGAGTTTTGCTTACATTGGAGGAAAAGAGCCTTCCTTATGATTTGAAATTGATTAATCTCGCTAATAAACCAGATTGGTACTGCGAATAGTTTACAATCATGGTGCTATGTATTTGAGTTCATGTATGTTTCTTTATAGCGCTTCTTTTAATTCCTTTTCCTACCAATGTTCTCAACTATTTTTGAAGGTTCTTAAAAATAAGTCCAGAGGGCAAAGTTCCAGTGGTAAAGATTGACGAGCAGTGGATTCCAGATTCTGATGTTATTACACAGGCGCTCGAAGAAAAGTTCCCTGAGCCATCATTGGCTACGCCAGCTGAGAAGGCTTCAGTGTATGACACATCTTTTTGTTCTTAATTTTCATAAAGGTTGTTTCCATATTTACATACACTTGACAAAAAAAACCTAATCCTTTTATTTTGGCTCTTGGAACTTCTTCCAAATCTGAGTAATTAGCCTTAATCAACATGCATAGAGGTTTTAGCTTAACATAAGGACTTTTTGATAACGTATACTGCATTTTTTGTTGTATCATTTCCCTGGAACATTACTTTTTTCCCCAGTGCTTGTGCTATATAATAATAGCATGGATGTTGTAATTCAACTGTCTTTTCCTATACCTCTACAAATTATTGTAGTGGTTCGAAGATCTTCTCTGCATTCATTGCTTTTCTGAAGAGCAAGGACTCCAGTGATGGAACCGAGCAGACATTACTTAGTGAACTGACCGCTTTCAATGAGTATATTGAAAAAAATGTAAGTAACCCATTTTTTTTGGTATGCATATGTATGATTTATCACGTCATACCATATTGTTAGTACGGGCACTCGGGCAGCTAATTGAGAAATTAGGAGAAGAACATTGATTGACAGCAATATGAGTGTCAAGTTGTTAACATCAATACCTAATTCCCACTTGAAGAATAATGTAATAGTTTTAGGTTTTAGAAGTGATGTGACGTGGGATAAAGGTTAGGTTTTCAGAAATTATAATGTGAGATGAGGAGAAGACAGAAGGAAACAAGAGAAGCAAATGAAATGGGCTTTGATCAAAATGATAATTTTGAAATGAATTGACGTAGATGTGATAGGATTTAAAAATGTCGAAGTAGTTGTCTTGGGATAAATTTTCTCGGAATGTTAAACAAAAAGTTCACAGGGAAAATTAGAGGCGAAACAAACACCCCTCTCTGCCGGTAGCACCTGAAGCATATCCTTTTCTTATCATCCTGTTTGATGCCTGATATCATGCGTTATTTTCAACATTTGGTATTATGGCATGGTATTGCATCCAAGGTTTAAGCATGGCATTACAGACGTTTTAATTTTCGACATGTAGGGCCCTTTTATCAACGGAAAATATATTTCAGCAGCAGACTTGTCACTTGGACCGAAGCTTTACCATCTTGAAATTGCCTTGGGGTACTTTAAGAATTGGTCTGTCCCAGATTCTCTTATATATCTCAAGTCATACATGAAGGTATGCTTTATGCCGCCATAAGCATAGTTATTGAGTATCAGCAATTCAACCAAGCTCACCATCATTATGAAATAAGAGTTGCCAAGATGAAATTTTGGTCAATTTAGGGAACTTTTATGTTCATGTCCCATAGTAGAGCTAAAGGAGGGTGATACTCACGGGAAATTTAGGGTCCGATATCAACGAGCGTCACTAGTTCAGACGTGGGCTTTAAGATGACCCTGAGCCTGAAATCAAGAAAAAGACCGTTAAGAGGGGGCCAGGAGGGTGTCCTGGCATAGCCCCTCCGACGCTCAAGTCAGTGACTGAGGATATATGGGGGGAGCAGCTAAGGGTGCTGCTGAAAACAATATTGAATGAATGAATTAACACTCAAACTTGGTATTTATAGGAGAATACCTGGGCCCTTGGTGGGCCTGTCTTCCATTTGGGCGAGGGCCCTTGGTGGGCCTGCCTTCTCTTTGGGCTAGGGATGGGCCAAGGGTAGTGGGCTCATCCATGGGGTATCACCAGTCTCCCCCTCCCGAGTCGAACTGAATCGCAGGTTCGAAGTTCGATTAGTTGTTCTGTCCCCGAGTTATCGGGTGCGAGTTGTGCATTTTCTTCCAGCCGTTCGTCACTGCCGCACGCTCGCCCCTCGTCGAGTCGCAATGCCGCGCACGCCAAGACGCCTTCCCTCTCGCTGCTTGCCACGCTGCACACTCGCCCCTGCCGAGCGCCCGACCCATCCACCTGCCGAGCTCGCCCCGACGCCATCACGCTCGCTGCTTGCCACGCTGCACGCTCGCCCCTGCCGAGCGTCCTACACATCCACCTGCCGAGCTCGCCCCGACGCCATCACACTCGCCGCCTGCCTCACGCTCGTCCTTGCCTCCTCGCCATCCCCTCGCCACGCTCGCCCCTGCCTCGCCGCCTCCCTGCCCAGCTAAGTGCAACTGCTGCCCCTGCCTCCTCGCCATCCATCTCCACGCTCGCCCCTGCCCAGCCGAGCTCGTCCAAGCCCTCGCCCTTCCGTCTACGTGCACCTCTCCACGCCAAGCCAGCCTCGCCATCCATCTCCACGCTCGCCCCTGCCCAGCCAGGCTCGCCCAAGCTCACAAGCCAGCCTCGCCCTTCCGAGCTCACCCAAGCCCTCGTCCTTCCGTCTACGCGCACCTCTCCACACCAAGCCAGCCTCGCCATCCATCTCCACGCTCGCCCCTGCCCAGCCGAGCTCGCCCAAGCTCACATGCCAGCCTCGCCCTGCCGAGCTCGCCCAAGCCACCTGCAGCTCGCCCATCGCCAACGTTCGAGCTCGCCCTCGCCTGCTCGCCCTTCATCCGCCAGCTCGCCCCGACGCCCAAACAGGCCCTCGCCCAAGCACGCTCCTTGCGAATGATTGTCTGATTTCTGAAAAAATTATGGGGGCGTTGCCCCCACACCCCCACGACCTGCTCCCCAACATCTTTCGTTATCGACTAACCAAATAAACTTTTTTCCTCCCAAACTCTGTACCTCTGCTAGGCGATGCCTTAGCAGGAAAATTTAATTCTCCTCCTCCACTCTGCTCCTCTGCTAGGCGACGCCATAGCAGGAAAATAACAATTCGCCACATCCACCCTCTAACTCCTATGCTAAGCCGGGTCTTAGCAGGAAAATAAAAACTCAACATCTCCACCCTCTAACTCCTCTGCTAAGTGACGCCATAGCAGGAAGATAAAATTCAACGCGCCCACCTTCTAACTCCTCTGCTAGGCGATGCCTTAGCAGGAGAATAAAATTCAACTCCTCCATCTAACTTCTCTGCTAGGTGATACCTTAGCAGGAAAATAAAAATTCAACACCTCCACCCTCTAACTCCTCTGCTAGGCCGGGCCCTAGCAGGAAATAAAATCAACACCTCCACCCTCTAACTTCTCTGCCAAGCCGGGCCTTAGCAGGAAAATAAAATCAACACCTCCACCCTCTAACTCCTCTGCCAAGCCGGGCCTTAGCAGGAAAATAAAATTCAACGCGCCCACCCTCTAACTCCTCTGCTAGGCGATGCCTTAGCAGGAAAATAAAATCAACACCTCCACCCTCTAACTCCTCTGCTAAGACGGGCCTTAGCAGGAAAATAAAATCAACCCCTCCACCCTCTAACTCCTCTGCTAACATCCTCACCCTCTTACTTCTCTGCTAGGTGACGCCTTAGCAGGAAAGTAGAAATTCAACATCTCTACCCTCTAACTCCTCTGCTAGGTGATACCTTAGCAGGAAAATAGAAATTCAACACCTCCACCCTCTAACTCCTCTGCTAAGCCGGGCCTTAGCAGGAAAATAAAATCAACCCCTTTACCCTCTAACTCCTCTGCTAAGCCGGGCCTTAGCAGGAAACTAAAAATTCTACATCCTCACCCTCTTACTCCTCTGCTAGGTGACGCCTTAGCAGGAAAATAAAAATTCAACATCTCTACCATCTAACTCCTCTGCTAGGTGATACCTTAGCAGGAAAATAGAAATTCAACACCTCCACTCGCTAACTCCTCTGCTAGGTGATACCTTAGCAGGAAAATAAAAATTCAACACTCTCTCCATCTAATTTCTCTGCTAGGTGATGCCTTAGCAGGAAAATTTAATTTCTCACGCTGCTCCTCTACTAGGCGATGCCTTAGTAGGAAAATAAAATTTCTCCCCGCCCTCTAACTCTGCTCCTCTACTAGGCGATGCCTTAGTAGGAAAATAAAATTTTTGCTTCTCTCCCCACTGCTCCTCTGCTAGGCGATGCCTTAGCAGGAAAATAAAATTTATTTCATCCTCACAATACAACAACATCCATGAACTTAATATAAGAACTTGGTTTTATTGAATTCCAACTGATTACATAGGAATATGCAAAGATGAAATACATTAACAATAAATTCAAGAGTAATATTTTCTGAGGTGGTAAGCATTTCGGGGTCCCTTTGAAGCCTTGCCCTGCGCTTTCTCCAACTTTTATGCTCCTCTTATACCTCCCTGGGACAAAGTCAATCACTTCTTCTTCTCTTAATCATGTGAACCTCTACACGCGCTCTTTTCCCCTCCTCCCTCACTACCCCCCTCATAACATCGACGCGCGGCTTTTTGGTCCCCACACAAGACTTCAACTCCTTTTCCCACATGAAACTTAAGCTTCTGATGATAAGTGGAAGCTACGGCTCTGAAATCCTTCAGGGATGGCCGCCCTATGATTCCATTATATGCTGACGGGATATCTACCACAGTGAAGGCTATCATCTTTATTACCCGCCGAGGATCAGTCCCCAAGGATAAGGGAAGAACAATCTGACCCAAAGGCGGGATGGCGTGTCCTGCAAACCCATACAACGGGGTGGATACCGGCTCAAACTCAAATCCTCCCATCTTCATTTGATCCAACGTGCTCTTGAACAAGACGTTCATGGAGCTTCCATTATCAATAAATATTCTCGCCACATCATAATTGGCAACGGTGGCCGTTACCACCAAGGCATTGTTATGAGGAGCCACAATGCCTCGGAGGTCATCCGGTCCAAAACTGATGACATGATCCTGGGGTAGGTCTGCACCCCTAGGTATCTCAAAGTTCTCCAACCTTCTCCCATGTGCCTTCCGAGCTCGCCCAGAGTCTCCATCAGTAGCACCCCCCGAGATCATATGAATCATTCCTCTCGTAGGGTGGTTATCCTCATTCATTCCTCTCCTCGGTTCGACGAGTTCCTGAGGAACACCTTGACCTCGACCTTCATCTCTCTGCTCCCCGACCCTCTGATTTATCCATGGAGGGCCTTGACCACGCCTAGGGGACGGGAGAGACCTCGGTCGACTCCCAGATGCAGATCCTTCTCGTCTGTCCCGCGAAGGCAACCTAGCACTGCTCTTAGCCCTTCGCGACTTCTCCCACCTTTCCTCGGGCTCCCTCACCTCCATCACCTCGTCACGACTCCTATTTAGAGGAACATGTGACGAGAATTGTCTTTTGTCCCTAGCCTTATCATCCTCTCTCTCGCCCGCATGTCTCTTCCTACTTCCTCTTTCTGCTCCCTCAACTCTACTTCCCCCAGGTCGCTGCTCCATCCTCTTATGCGGCTGGGCATCTTCGAGATTTACATATTTTTCCGCCCGAGATAACAGCTCATCATATCTCTCCAGAGGTTTTTTGACCAGTGACTTGAAAACTCCCCTCCTCTCAGTCCTTGTGTAAAGGCACTTATCATTATGTCGGGGGTAGCCGCCGGTATCTCCAGCGCTGCACTGTTGAAGCGCTGGACAAATTCTCGCAAAGTTTCCGCCTCCTGCTGCTTCATCACAAACAGGCTCAGATAATTTTTTTGATGCCTCTTGTTGCTGGCGAATCGGCGCAAGAAAGCCGTAGCAAAATCCTCAAAAGACTGTATGGAGTTAGGCTGCAGGGTATTAAACCATTGTTGGGCAGACCTCACCAACGTGCCCAGAAACACCCTGCATCTGACTCCATCTGACTCCATCTGAATATTGATGTAATAGGGCCGCATTCTCAAATCTCCCCAAGTGTTCTTCGGGGTCAGTATGTCCATCGTACTCTCCAACATTCGACTGTCGAAAATTTGGAGGAAGTCCTTCTTCTAAAATGGCTAGTGAAAAGGGAATTCCTCTCTTGGGTGCCGGTGCTCTGCTTCCCAACTGCTGCCTCAACATCTGTATTTCTTTCCACATTTCTCTCATCTCGCCAATCTCCCCACTTTGGTGGGGTTGTGTCTCTTCAACCCTGCTCTGGTGGCCCTCAGTATTTTCCTCTTGCTCTTGGCGAGTGGCTTGCTCTTCAGCAAACATAGATTCTTGGTTCCTCTTCATAGCCTCATCCACTGTCCGAGTGATAAAGTGGCCCAACTGCTCCAGGGTCAAGTTCCCCACATTTTCATTAGGACGGGGTTGCTCGACTCTGTTCTCTTGACGAGGTTGTTCTGTTCTCGCCTCCTGATGGGGTTGTTCCTCCCTTGCCTCAGCATGAGACTGTTCAGGTCCCCTCTGAGGACGCGATGTTGCTGAGGTAGCTCTTCTACTCCCTCTCTTCCCTACCATATCTACGTCTCAACTCAAATGTTCCCACAGACGGCGCCAAGTGATACTCACGGGAAATTTAGGGTCCGATCCCAACGAGCGTCACTAATTCAGACGTGGGCTTTAAGATGACCCTGAGCCTGAAATCAAGAAAAAGACCGTTAAGAGGGGGCCAAGAGGGTGTCCTGGCGTAGCCCCTCCGACGCTCAAGTCAGTGAAGTGACTGAGGATATATGGGGGGATCAGCTAACGGTGCTGCTGAAAACAATATTGAATGAATGAATTAACACTCAAACCTGGTATTTATAGGAGAATACCTGGGCCCTTGGTGGGCCTGTCTTCCATTTGGGCGAGGGCCCTTGGTGGGCCTGCCTTCTCTTTGGGCTAGGGATGGGCCAAAGGTAGTGGGCTCATCCATGAGGTATCAGAGGGTTACAAGGATGGTCGTCCTCTCACTTTTAAATTTTCCTACGCTTGAACATAATTATGATTTTCGTCTCCCTAAATTTTCAAGTTTTAGTTTCATATTTCCTTCATGAAACCTCCGACTCTGCCACTGTCCACGAGTTCAAGCAAGAGTCCGTTTTCGATGGTTTCACTTTTTCTTGGTTCAGCTGGTATTCTTGTGCTTCTCGATTAACGTTAGTAAAATAACATTTTCTTGCCATGTTTTGTTCTTTGCAATGCCACCAGACTATATTTTCCATGGATTCGTTCGTCAAAACACGAGCACTGAAAGAAGACGTCATCGAGGGGTGGCGACCAAAAGTCACAGGTTGATTGGCAACCTCCATCTTGTAGTCGCATTTCCTACTGTTCCCTCAACATAAATGTTGTTCTTTTTTTTCTTTTCTTTTATTTGAAAATCTCAACAGAAATGTTATTCTAACTAGTCTTGGTACATATGTTTATTTCATTTTGCATGGCTTTCAAATGTAAGAAGTACAAAGTTTTGTTTTCTTGATTGTGTCGCATGCTAGGAAGAAAAGTGAAGTCCACACCTTGTAGGAAAATCAGACATGAGCACATGTAGACTTAAAATCAAACACAAAAATTTATCACAAAAACCGTAATGGCCTCACCACAGCTATAGATCGAGTAATATATCTACGGATATAGACATGAGATCAAAACGCCACTATGTCGGGATATTTTATCTGTCTCTCCAGGAAAATGGATCGTCTCATAAAAGACATATTTAAAATTTAATTTAGAGATTGATTTTTTTTTTTAAAAAAAATAAACATAGAATTTCGATCTCCAACTCTATAATATTACTATTTAATTAGAGAGGAAACCTGTGTACTAATTAATTTTTAATTGATTTAGAAATTTTATTTGAAATTATAATTATACTCTCATGATATATCTTTATAGATAAACTCGATTTTTTCCTAAAATTTAAACATGTATCTTTGCTCTATACGATACGGATAGATTTGCTTTCTAATTAATTTACGATAATAGACTTTTTTCTTTAATATCAAATGTTAAATAAAATAAGGTATATTTGGTGTTAAATAAAAAGTCGGACCATGCCAACAAATTTAGTTTGTAAAATGTCTTAAATTTAATATTTTAATACGTAATTATAGATGAATAGTATGGATACTAAGAAAAATTTTAATAAAAATTGTAGCATAGACTAAAACTTTATTGTACTCTATAAAAATTTTATTCAAAAATATCAAAGTTATACATCAAAGCAAAATTTGAATATTAATTGGATCAAAATGTACGTAATATGGGAAAAGTGTATTGACAAAAGTACCTCTAACTTCTCACTATGTATTTTTTTTGGGCCAAAAATATACAAATTTCCCATTGCTGAGAAGACTCAAAATATCTAATGAATATTCATACATTTTTAAAATATATGTAAATTATTTGGTGCACTTTAATAAATCTAGTGTCACCTCCAATATTAATTTATTTATAATTATATCTAACTTATTAGGCAAAAACTTGTGTGAGATGGTATCACGAGTCGTATTTTGTGAGACGGATTTCTTATTAGGGTCATCCATGAAAAAATATTACTTTTTATTGTGAATATTGGTATGGATGACTCGTTTCACATATAAATATTCGTGAGACCGTCTCACAAGAGACCTACTCATTATATTAATATAAAATTGAGTTTAAAAAAATTTGAAGCATTATTAAATGTTAGGCAGGGGATTAGTCTAATTTAGACATTTTAGTCACACTAAATAAATAAATAAATAAAATAAAATCAATTAAACTTCCATCAAATCACACTTTACTCATTGAGTCAAATTAACATCGATGCCTATCAATTTAATTCCAGGTCCGCTGGACTCGCAAACCTGGGTACACATTAAACATACGCACACACATATACATTAAAATTTTTATAAGTTAATACTCGATAAATTAATAATTTATCTAAAATAATATTTTTTCTCGATCCCGACCTGGGACAATATGCTGAATTAATAATTTTGACAAATTAATAAGATAATAATTTTTCGGAAGAGCCATGTATAAAACTATCGTCTCTTCAATATCGTAAATTAATAATTCTCTAAAATTACAAACATAACTAGGAAAATTTAGTAAAATATGATTACGTTTTTATTTGTTTTGTCATGAAATTTATTTATATTGTTGTTATGTTTATATGGTAAATTATATTTGCTAATCAATATAATGAATATTATTGAATTGATAAAAACAATGAATATAATTTAGTTATTTTTGTAAATATATATGTACAATAAATTTTATTTATATTAGTTCAAAGAATATGAGTCCACGCATGTTGTGAATATGCAAGTCATATGACCAAGTGCATCAAATATTTCTTTATTAAGTGTTGCAGTAGTTGTATCTGTTGGGTGTACGATGGCAAAGAACCACTCTCATAAAAAGCCTTCAGCATCCACAAATCTTAATACAATAGCCACCACAAATCTTAATACAATAGCCATCCGCTCTTTGTTAGATGCATCTCTCGCTTCATCAACTAAAATACAGAATTTTGCATTCCCAATTTCTTCACAAACCTTGGCTCGCGCTTGGTGGAAATGATATTTAAGACATCTTTTTGAATATCAGATGAAGTATACTTTGCTTTCTTTGGAGCTTTCTCTAAGACGAGATCCCCGATACTTTTATTCATTTTTCCTATAAAATTTATCATCTTGATAAAATTTCCATAATTATTAGAAGATAGAGATCCATGATGCCCTCTAAATGCACATGCTTACAAATTGAGCCATCGAATTCTTTCAATAGTTCCTTTAAGCCGCAATCTGTTCTTCTGTTTTTTTTTTCTGAAGATTGTGCATTTATCACTTTGTCAATATGACGAGGTATATTGCCGATGTTAGCTCTTTTTGTTTAAAAAAATGAGTCGATGGTTTTTCTTTTTTTCATTTTGAGTTTCTTTCTTCTTGGTGTTGTCTACACCATAAAATAAAACTTTAGTTTAACTTATTATGTCTAATTGAATCAAATCAACATTACCAACACTAAGAATTGATACTATAATCCAATAATACTCGAACAATTATAATTATTTCAAAACAATTCCCAAAGTTAACATTTGACAATTTTAAGGCATAATACATTTAAATATAAAATTTTCACAGCCTTATATATTTGAATATCTCATTTACATAATTCTGAATTTTTCAAAAATTTCATAAATTTGCATTTATATTTTCTATAGCATCTAAACATCTAATAATAAATAATCAACACTACAAATCGAAAATCCCCGATATAAATTATGGAATTAGAAATAATGCTCATATAAATTCCGATTCCAATCGGCTCAAATATAGTATCTTCAATCGACAATTTAATATATATCAATTATTGAAATTCAAAAGAACCAAAATACCCAAATTTCGAAACACTAAAATCTGAAATTGCCTTTAAAATTCGAAATCTAACTTAGAACAACAAGAACGAGCTGTAGTAAGTCTAACACTAAGATTTTCTCACGATTTTCTGTTGAAAACGGCGACCGATGGACAACAACCGATTTCAATACGACAAAGAAACTTCGAAAATTTGGTATTAGAAGAAAGCTTATGTCATAGGCTTTCCGAATCTATAATCGATTTTGAAAACCAGCTATCGACGATGAAGTCACGGCCATTTCAAGTAACGAAAATTGTGATGGCTTGAGGGAGAAGAATGGAGCAAGCGTAGGGAGTGAATAGAAGAGAGAAAATTGATTAGAGCTACTCAACAAAATTTTTAAAATAAATTATACTTAAAATTATTTTTAAAAAAATTAGGTGGGGCTGGAGCCCAACTCATCCCCAGTCTAGCTCTACATATGGCGGATTGTGTCCAAAGTAGCTGCAAGGAAGGTTATTATTTGGAAAATATCTCGTGCATTTTAAACACGAGCCTCAATCGAATCGGGATTGACACGATCCATATTTACCAAAAAAAAAGTCACTTTTAACCAAAAAAGATAAGGTAATACTTTTTTCATGACTAAGTCGATTTGGATATATGTTTTATAAAATTGATTGTTGAGACAATCTAATACGAGTTTTTGTGTTTATCACGATAGTAAAGATGGGCATTTATTAAATATTAATTTTAACTTTATTAAGATATATTTCCGCCCATAAATTTAATTTAACACACATAAAAATTCACTCTTTTTTAATACAATTTTACATTTTACTTTAGGAATTCATTTTTGTGTTCAATGATTTTATTAGATACAATAAAAATCTATTGAAATTTTGAATATCTCCAACTTAAAAGTCATGGTTGAATAGCATACAAAAATCCTTGCAAACAATTTTGGATATCATTACATTTTTATAGATTATATACCAAAATTTCTTCGAAGACCTACAATCTACAATACTGTTTAAAAGTCATTAAATAAAATGTGCGTTGATACCCCATGGAAGACAGGCCCATCAAGGGCCCCATTATGGAAGACAGGCCCATCAAGGGCCCCATTATCCCTGGCTCATCCATAGCCCAAGTGGAAAATAAGCCCATCAAGGGCCCAGGTATTCTCCTATAAATATCAGGTCTGAGTATTCAGTTCAGGCATTCAATTCACTATATCGTTTTCAGCAGCGCCCTTAGCTGCTCCCCCATATATCCTCAGTCACTGACTTGAGCGTCGGAGGGGCTATGCCAGGACACCCTCCTGGCCCCCTCTTAACGATCTTCTTTGTTATTTCAGGCTCAGGGTAACTTCAAAACCCGCGTTTGGATTAGTGACACTTGCTGGGAGCGGACCCTAAATTTCCCGAGAGTATCACTTGGCGCCGTCTGTGGGAACTTTGAGTTGAGACGTAGATATGGTAGGTAAGAGAGGGAGTGGAAGAGCTACCTCAGCATCATCACGTCCTCGGAGGGGACCTGAACCATCTCATGCTGAGACAATACAGGAACAACCGCATATTGAGACGAGACAGGAACAACCTCGTCAAGAGACAAGAACCGAGCAGCCCCTTCACAAGACTAGCGTCGAGCAACCCCGTCCCAATGAGAATGTGGGGAACAGTTGGGTCAATTTATCACCCGGACAGTGGAGGAGGCCATGAAAAGGAATCAGGAGTCTATGTTTGCAGAAGATCAGGTCGCTCGCCAGGAGCGAGAGGAGAATGTGGAGGAAAGTCAGAGTAGGGTAGAGGAGACGCGACCCCGCCCAAATGAGGAGAATCCGGAGATGGAAGAGATGTGGAGGGAGATACGGACGCTGAGGCAGCAATTGGGAAACAGAGCTGCAGCCCCCAAGAAGGGAAATCCTTTTTCCCTCGCCATTTTGGAAGAGGGGCTTCCTCCAAATTTCCGACAGTCAAACGTTGAAGAATATGATGGACATACGGACCCCGAAGAACACTTGGGGAGGTTTGAGAACACAGCTCTGTTGCATCAGTATTCAGATGGAGTCAAGTGCAGGGTGTTTCTGGGCACTTTGGTGAGGTCAGCCCAGCAACGCTCTTTCGAGGATTTATCAGTTGCCTTCTTGCACCGATTTGCTAGCAGCAAGAGGCACCAGAAAAATTATTTGAGCATGTTCGTGATGAAACAGCAAGAGAATGAGACTTTGCGAGAATTTGTCCAGCTTTTCAACAGTGCAGCGTTGGAAATACCAGCGGCTACCCCTGACATCATGATAAGTGCCTTCACACAAGGACTGAGGGGAGGGGAGTTTTTCAAGTCGCTGGTCAAGAAGCTTCCGTCGAGCTATGATGATCTGTTGGCTCGAGCTGAGAAATATATAAATCTTGAAGATGCCCAGCGGCATAAGAGAATGGAGCAGCGACCTGGGAGGAGTGGAGTTGAGGGAGCGGAGGGAGGAGGAAGGAAGAGGGGCACAGGGGAAAGAGAGGAGATTAAAGCTAGGGACAGAAGACAATTCTCATCACATGTTCCTCTGGATAGGAGTCGTGGCGAGGTGACGGAGGTGAGGGAGCCCGAGGAGAGGTGGGAGAAGTCGCGAAGGGCTAAGAGCAGTGCTAGATTGCCTTCGCGGGATAGACGAGAAGGATCCTCATCCAGGAGTCGACAGAGGTCTCGCTCGTCCCCTAGACGTGGTCAAGGCCCTCCGTGGATAAATCAGAGGGTCGGGGAGCAGAGAGGGGAAGGTCGAGGTCAAGATGTTCCTCCGGGACCCGTCGAACCGAGGGAGGGAATGAATGAGGATAACCACCCTACGAGAGGAATGATTCATATGATCTCGAGGGGTGCTACTGATGGAAACTCTGGGTAAAACTCTAAAAGAGGCCTGAGAATGCTTACCACCGTAGAGAATATTAATCTTGACTTTATTTTTGATGTATTCCGTTCTTGAATTTGTCTTACGTTATCAGTTGATATTTAATAAAGCCAAGTTCTTATATTAAGTTCATGGACGTTGTTGTATTGTGATGATGAAATGAATTTTATTTTCCTACTTAGGCTGTGCCTAGTAGAGGAGCAAAGTTGGGGCTGAGAGAAGTTTTATTTTCCTACTAAGGCATCGCCTAGTAGAGGAGCAGCGTGTAGAAGAAAAATTTTATTTTCCTACTAAGGCATCGCCTGGTAGAGGAGCAGAGGGCAGGAGAGAAATGTTATTTTCCTACTAAGGCATCGCCTGGTAGAGGAGAAGAGTAAAGGAGAAAAATTTTATTTTCCTGCTAAGGCATCGCCTGGCAGAGGAGTTAGAGGATGACGAGGTGGACTCTTATCTTCCTGCTATGGCGTCACCTAGCAGAGGAGTTTAGAGGGTGGAGATGTTGAGTTTTTATTTTTCTGCTAGGGCCCGGCCTAGCAGAGGAGTTAGAGGATGGAGGTGTTGAATTTTTATTTTCCTGCTAAGGCCCGGCTTAGCAGAGGAGTTAGAGGGTGGAGGTGTTGATTTTATTTTCCTGCTAGGGCCCGGCCTAGCAGAGGAGTTAGAGGATGGAGGTGTTGAATTTTTATTTTCCTGCTAAGGCCCGGCTTAGCAGAGGAGTTAGAGGGTGGAGGTGTCGATTTTATTTTCCTGCTAAGGCCCGGCTTAGCAGAGGAGTTAGAGGGTGGAGGTGTTGATTTTATTTTCCTGCTAAGGCATCGCCTAGCAGAGGAGTTAGAGGGTGGGCGCGTTGAATTTTATTTTCCTGCTATGGCGTCACCTAGCAGAGGAGTTTAGAGGGTGGAGATGTTGAGTTTTTATTTTCCTGCTAAGACCCGGCTTAGCAGAGGAGTTAGAGGGTGGAGGTGGTGAATTGTTATTTTCCTGCGATGGCGTCGCCTAGCAGAGGAGCAGAGTGGAGGAGGAGAATTAAATTTTCCTGCTAAGGCATCACCTAGCAGAGGAGCAGAGTTTGGGAGGAGAAAAATTTATTTGGTTAGTCGATAACGAAAGTTGTTGGGGGAGCAGAGTTTACGGGGATCGACCTGCCCAGTCAGGTCGTGGGGGTGTGGGGGCAACGCAAGGGGCGTGCTTGGGCAAGAGCATGTTCGGGCGTCAGGGCGAGATGGCGGATGAAGGGCGAGGGGCGAGCTGCAGGTGGCTGGGCGAGCTCGGGTGCTGTCGGTTTGGGCGAGGGGCGTGCTGGCTGGTGCCAAGGCGGTGGGTGAGAGTGATGGTGGCTGGGCGAGCTCGGGTGCTGTCGGTTTGGGCGAGGGGCGTGCTGGCTGTTACCAAGGCGGTGGGCGAGAGTGATGTGGGTTGGGCGAGCAGAAGTGGTCGGGCGAGGGCGAGAGCAGGCGAGGGGCGTGTTGGCGGCGAGGGCGAAGGCGTGCAGGCGGTTGGCGAGGCGATGGGCGAGAGTGATGGAGGGCGAGAGCGAGGCTGGCGGCTTGGGCGAGGGTGACTGCTGGGCGCCGCGCGGCTGGGCGAGGATGGAAGAGGCGAAGGCGAGAGTGGCGAGGGCGAGGGGCTGTCAGCAAGGCGAGGGGTGGGGTGTGGGGACTAGGCGAGGCACAGCGAGGGCAGGCGACGAGGCGTGGGGCAGGATGTGGGGGCGAGAGCGAGGGGCAGGGGCGAGCAAGGGAAGGAGAGCAGGGGTGAAGCGTGGGGCGAGGCTCATGCGATAGGGCGAGGGAGAGCGTGCGAAGGTGCGGAGGTGAGGTAGGTTGCCGAGGAAGGCGATGTGCGATGCACAACAGGTGAGGATGAAGCAAGGCGCACGATTATTGGCACGATGGTGTATGGCGAGAGCGTGCGAGTGCAATGTCAACGTAGGATTGATGAATATTGGGGAGAGCGAAGGAAAAATGCACAACTCATGCTCGGCAACTCAAGGACAACACAACTAATCGAACTTCGAACCTACGATTCAGTTCGACTTGGGAGGGGGAGACTGGTGATACCCCATGGAAGACAGGCCCATCAAGGGCCCCATTATGGAAGACAGGCCCATCAAGGGCCCCATCATCCCTGGCTCATCCATAGCCCAAGTGGAAAATAAGCCCATCAAGGGCCCAGGTATTCTCCTATAAATACCAGGTCTGAGTATTCAGTTCGGGCATTCAATTCACTATATCGTTTTCAGCAGCGCCCTTAGCTGCTCCCCCCATATATCCTCAGTCACTGACTTGAGCGTCGGAGGGGCTACGCCAGGACACCCTCCTGGCCCCCTCTTAACGATCTTCTTTGTTATTTCAGGCTCAGGGTAACTTCAAAACCCGCGTCTGGATTAGTGACACTTGCTGAGAGCGGACCCTAAATTTCCCGAGAGTATCATGCGTCTTCTTGCTGTACATATCCATGTTCGAAAAGATTTCGTAATGGTTTTTCTCCATTTTGAAGTCAATGCTCCTCCTCCGCCCTTCCATGGCTGCCTGCAAAATCCCCACACTTTCCTTCAGTGGCGGAGCCAGAAATATAGCTCTACCCGGACTGGAATTTTAAACTCTAGAATCTTTTAATATTTTAAATTGATCTACCCGAGCCAATACATATTATTCCAAAATTATAAAAAATTAACATATACATTTTTGTAAAAAAAAAAAAAAAAATTGGTTCACTCGGACTAAAGCCCGAGTCAACAAGCATGTGTCTCCGCCCCTGCCTTCCTTCCCATTGAGAGTTCTCCCTTCACCACCCTCGGTATGCACAGAGATGGAAACGGGGTAAATCTGGGGTAGGTTGGTCAAATCCCGGATCCGACCCGCCTCACTCAAATGTGTTTCAATATAGTTATGAACTAAGTTAAACCATCTCACTAATATATAATCGTGACTCTCTCGCAAAATATCCTTAACCTTTCAATTTTAATAATACAACAAGTACAAATAGGCACACACTAAGTGAGGTGTATTCAATTCAGAGTTTTGATGACTTTTAATGACTTTTTTAAATGATAGACTTTTATGGATTTGATAAATTTTTATTGAATTTTATGGAATCTCACAGATTTATAAACAGATTTATGTGGATTTATGTAGACTTTTTTGCAAGATTTATGTGGATTTATATATATATATATATATATATATATATATATATATATATATATATATATATATATATATATATATATATATATATAGGTTTATATGCATGTTTGTAAATCTTTTAAAATACATCAATTGATTAACATGTAATCTTATTTTTAAATTGATAATAAATGTAAAAATAATATTATTTATTATTGTGTGAATATAATTTGTTTAAAAATATCATAGCTTACATATTAATTAAAAATACGAAAATGAATTTAAAAAATCATTGTTGTTACGAAACTATTCAATTATTAAGAATTAAACAAAATTTTTTTGATCATCTTTTATTATTATTGAATATTACATTAATTTGTATAAATCATAAATTAAAAATCACAAAATCAATTCTATAATTCAAAATTTCCCCTTGTTATTAAAATAAAAAATTATTAAATGAACAATCAGCCAAAAAATGAAAAATTTGAAAAAGAAAGATGAAAATATATATAGATATACACTTCGAAAATTTGAGAGAGTAATAGAAATAGATGAGAGGAGATAAGATATGAAGATATGTGATGTGAAGCGACAGATTGAGTTAGAAGTTTTAAAAATCCATTCAAATCTTTGGGGTGAACCAAATACATTTTTTTACAATTTGTAGTTGTACCTTAGGCTTTTATGTTTGTATGTCAATGAATTCCATGGAGTTATTAAAAGTCCATGGAAAATTTGAATATCTGTAGACTTTTATAGAGTTTATAAAAGTTAATGTTGAATGCCACTTGACTTTTTAAAACGCCATGAAAGTCTATTTTGAATACCACAAGACTTCTATAGAGTATGCTTTTCCTTGATTGAATACCTCTAGATTTTTAAAATCTACAAAAGTTATTAAAAGTCAATAAATTTCTCACGTTGAATACACCCCCCTAATACTCAATGGAAAATAATGGATGCATGCACATTAATTTTTTTTACGTAAACTTTAGTATTAGATATATTAAGTTCTGTATATAATTTTTCAATTTTTTTTTTTTTGAGTTTTGATTTTATTATATATTTTTTTGGGTTTAATAAAACAATCAATTTACTTAACATTAGAACACGATAGAATTATACTTACATTTGGCTACCATGAATAACATTCAATTTTTATATATATACTAACGACGACGAGATACATGCGTTGCGTGCGTGAAATAATACCAAAATATTGTGTGTGTCACCTTTTTTCAAGCACTTGCATGTTAAATTATAAAAGCTTACATAATCAATTAGACAAATAACCTGATTTTAACATTAATTTTTGAAAGTTCATGCATCGTAGATGGTGGAAAATGCTCTCCCTGGTGGCAGAAGCTGAAAAAATATTAGGCCCACTTCAAGAATTTTGACAGTAAATCTATCTAAGAAGCGAAGGCAGATAGATATCTTGTTGAAGCAAATGATTATCATCATTCAGGAATTCAAAGTTGGTGGCGGAATCATGTTTGGAAAAGAAACGGGAATAGATAATCCAAAATATGATTAAATAAATAGAACAAAATAATAAAATTAAAATATAAATATTTCAGAAAACAATAGAAACACAAGTTGTAATCAATACATGCAAACCTTGAGTCGAGTCGCCAACAAGAATTTTAGGAAACAAAAAACATATGAAAATATCAAGAATCACACCCACGAGGATGCCCCTCCCAATCCAACATCTAACTGTGATACTGCAGAAGGATCAACTTTTACATGCTTCTTGTCCCTCTTATAGATGGTCATACTAATCACATCGCTCTCCCGACGATCATAATCTCGAAATATTTGGTCATGGCCGAGCCTTTTAAAACCAGCCTCTGCAGGAATCTCAAGCGCAGCAGGAGGAAAATGATAGGTGGAAGGAGTTTCCGAGTCATCAAGTTGATTTAAGTTGTCCCTTTCTGTTGATTTTCTTGATTTCTTGTGTTTCATGGTACTGTCCACCTTAACATGATCCGATTTTTTCTTGTCATTGGTCTTCGTAGGAATTTCAGGCGCTACTGTGGCAAAAAGATCGAAGAAAGGAGTTTCTGGGTCGTCCATCACGTTCAATTTATCCACCTCACTGGTTTTTCTTGACTTCTCGTCTTTTTCATCCAATTTTCTTCTCTTCTTGTTCTCAGAGGCAGCATTTTTAGCATCTTTAATTTGTGTATTCACGAGAGGGGCTATATCTTCTGACTTGTCACCAGAGTTATCGAATTCCTTTCCAATAATTTTGTCAATTGGTTTGGAATTGAAGATGTGCAAATTAGGAAGCAGATTCTTAACCTGGTGGAGAGTTTGATTTTAAGTTTCAAATATTTTGATGGTACACAAAATAAACAAGACTCTGCAAAACAAACGTACCTTTTTCGCTAAATATTCTTTTCCAGCTACCGGATTTCCTTGAAGATTCAAGTTTTTCAGGTTGACCAATGGAGCAAGCTCCTATCATGAAACGACAACCAGACACGTTGCAAAGAAGAGAACAGTCAAATTGAGCCAAACATGATATAGCCAACAAAAAGTTACCTTTACATTGGACCATTTGGTGATCAAGTTATTCCCCAAGTCTAGATTCTGAAGTTTGGTGATGCGGGAGATCTCACTCGGAATGGTCTGAAAGAAGTGTCAAAAGCTCTTACAAGTTGTAAAACAAAACCAGACATCAAATGAAACTTTTACAAAGGTGAGTGGTATGATAGGGGGTCGTGATTTAATAAATCTAACTTAACAACCAGAAAACCTGTTTAAACTCATACCGTGATCTCATTATGAGCAACGCGAAGCTCTTTTAACTCAGCACATGACTTCAGTGCTGAATCGATTGTTTGCAATTGACAGTTAGAAACAGAAAGCTGTACAGAAAATGATGATAAGATTCACAAGTACTTAGACCTATGCACAGATTCCGATGACAATAAATTGGCAATACACGTACTTTCGTGATTGACTTAAGTTTGATTAAAGATTCACCAAGCGAAGTGATTGGATTCCTGGAGAGAACTGCAAAGGTACATTCAGAACAAGAGGAAAATGTGATTAAACTTGAATTGTTATCTGCCAGTGGCATGCAATAACTTAATGTTATGGTATAATGGTGAAAAATGATCGCATTGATACTCAAAGCAGATATGTATCTTACCAGAAACAGATTATTTTCAAATTCTTCAAGCAAGGTAGTTAATTTAGAAAGAGCAATCAAAGATTAAATAAAACCTACCAACAATGGCAGTTCATGAATGAGAAGAAAGCATTTTGTTTTTATGGAAGAAATGAACAAAATGTAAAGGAGTTTACAAGCAACCCAAGTCAAATAACACGGCACATTGCACTTCAGGAGAAGGAACTTTGAGGGCATGCATTCATAGGATGTTTTATAAACTCTCAAACTTCATAAGATACGCAAGCACCTATATGTATAACAGCAGAGAAACTGAAATTTCCAAAAGTTTACTGATATACAGAAGAACCCACTCACAAAACAAAGCTCTCCGGTTTTTGAGATTCAAGAGAAAACACCATGAATAATTTCTCAAATCACAATGAATGTGATAACACTTCTGCTTACAAGAAAAGAAAACTGGAGGTCAAAAATCATAAACATAACAGAGGTCATCATCCCATAACTTTTACAGTATCACCACAAGCAGTCAAATTTATCAGAGATATAACCACAACTTTTTAACAGCTGAGATATCCTTTTGAAAAGATTATCTTATTCTTCTCACATAGGAAGGGTAGAACAAGAGGGGAGGCAAAGGAAGAATAAGAAAATTGAGGTTTGAGCACAGGGGCAATAAGATTTATTATTCAGATTGGATATTCTTTGTAGCATTATCCGTATTTGGGAATTAGAAATTGAGCGATGAATTACTATGAAAGAATGTGAAGCAGAACACAAGCATCTGGCAGCTTATCTGAAACTAAAGAACAAAAGGCTACTTGAAATGGCATGTTTAACACAATTCAGGAACTTGAAAGTACCTAGAGTATTCAGTTCTTTCATCTGATCCAGCTTGCAAACTGAACTGATCTCATTATCTGCCACATAAGTAGAAAACGGAGCGGAGAATCATTACCTAACACATATCTACCTCACATCCATTTATCACCAACACAGCAAGTTGATATTGCCAACTGCCAAGAAACTTACCATTCAAAATCAAAGCCCGCAAGCTCAAAAGAGACCTCACCTCGTCCATTGATCTAAGCTTGTTTTTACCAGCATTTAACACCTGTCACAGAAAATACCAAGAGAAGATTAAGAACATATTATCTCTACATGAAGCTGAAAATCTCGATAACATATTATCTCTACATGAAGCTGAAAAACTTCGAGATAGTATTAAATCTTATCAATTCTATCACAGAAAAAATTTGGAAGATCTAAGATCATTTATAATGATTGAAGCACAGAGGCCAATGGACATATTTGGCAATTTAAAACTGCCCAAAATTATTCTCGATAACATCTTGTAATGTTAAATGATAGTACAAGCTTAGAACATAAAAACACAAAATAACTTTTAATTAAATCTAAATAATCTACAGTGAAAGCAGCCAGATGGTACTGCTCCCTAGTAGCTACTCACAGCGAGTTTAGTGAGGCCTTCGATCCCTTTCAAGCTCTGAAGCTTGTTCTGAACAACAGATAACCACTTCAGATTTACACACAACTTCAACCCCTGAAGGAACACAAAAGCTTGGTTAGTGATGCATCAATCTCCAGCAACGGGACAAAGAAAAAATTTATCGTATAGATGAATCAATACCTCGAGGGAGTTCAAACTGTTGAGCCCAAGGTCGAGTCTTTCCAAATCTTTGAATCCACTCAAGCAAGAAACCTGTAAAAAAAACCTCAAGAAAATCCATGAATCAATCAAATGAGTAACAAATCACGAGATTTTACAAAATGGGTCTCCCGGAAACACGAGAAAAAGAATTACATCAGAAAGGGCTCTGTGAGTAAGAGCGAGAGACGTAATGGAGTTCGCGTCACTCGTATTTTTTTCTTGCAAAATTTTCTCTGAGCTCAACACCGCCATGCCTCTGGAGTATTGAAATCGTTTCAGCTATTACGTTCGCCCTAAATTTTACACAAGGCTGGCCGCCCGTATTTCCGGTTTTTTTTGGATTTAAACATAAATGTTTTGGATCGGTTCATCCTCCATACAGGTGATCACGGTCCCATTTTACGATTTTTTTAAAAAAATTAAATCTAATTGTCATATTCGGTTTATTAGTATTTTAAAAAAATAATCATGTTTTTACATGCAGAATTAGTATTACGGTTTTGAGCAGTTTCACGCGGTTGCAATCGGTTTATAGGTTTTAAATGAAAAATATTGAGACATATATTCTAATTTATTTGAAAACAACAACAATATAATGTTTTCAAATATGAAATATAGTTCAAATCATACAAAGATAAAACTAGATAAAACAATAATCATGAATCAAAACTAAGTTAATAATTTAACAACATAACACACTCAGAACGAAAATGACATTTACACTATTTTACAATTTTTTTTACTTTCAAACAAAATATTGTAGCAAAAGAAATAAATACTCTAATAAAATCATAATATGAAGAATAATTAAGGGCACTCACATTGGTTGGTTAATGGGTGTTAATAACACCCATTAATTTTCGCCCACCAATGTGGGCGCAAGAATTAATAATCTTAGCTTACATGGCAGCCAAGAGGATGAACGGCGTTATTTCGAACTTTGCGACGGTTTTTCTAAACCGTCGCAAAGTGAAAAGCGTCAGTTTTTTTTAAAAAAAAGGTCTCTATTTGCGACGGTGTTTTAACACCCGTCGTTATGTGCGACGGTTTTTCAAAACCCGTTGTGTTGTAAAATTGTAAAAATATTAGAAAGATATTGAAATATTAAAATAAAAAAAAATGAGTGAGTGGACAGTGGGACCCATAAATAATGAAAGTTGAAATTAAATGAATGTGGGTGTGTGTTAATAATGGGGAAGTGTTAATGTAATGAATATGTGGCTCGTGGACCCCATCATTTTTTATGAGATGGAGAGTTATTAACATGGATTAATTCCAACGGATGCGGATGCCCTAAGAAGAAAAAATAAGTTTTATTTGTAGATGTAATATTTTTGAAGAGAGTTGAGATATAATTAATAATGAATTCTTTAATTGAATATGATGTTTACAAATTATTTTAATCATAAACAAAATATTATGGCAAGTGGTCTAGGCGAAAAAAATAACTGAACCCAATATGTGGTTCGGTTTATGATTACTATTTTTTTGTCACAGTTTTTATAAAATATTAGGAAAAACGGTGTGATGCAATTAGGTTTGAGCGGTTAATAAAAAATGTTATCACCTCTAATCCTCTGTCCGAAGAAATTATTTTTATAAAAAAAAAAATTATGAGATCGTCTTATACTCAGAAGATATTATTTTTATATCCAATCAAAACCCAAAATAATCTGATATCTAATTGTTGTAGTTTCGATCAGATTAATATTTGATTTCTTAAAAGTAACTATAGAAAATATATCAATATCGTCTTCATCCCAAGTATATATATTTATTTGTTTTCCGCACAAACTAAGAATATAAGATTGTGTTTTGATGTTTGTGAATCTCGATTCGGTCGTAAGTTCTAACTCCTTCGAAATGGCTCCAAACTAAACGCATAAACTGTGGAAATAAAGAAATTATGCAGGGAATCCATGAACAACATCAAACTTAAATATATTGTTATGAAATTTGATCAACATTTTACAAGAAAGTCGAAGGAATACATAAAAATTCAAATACTTGGCTGCTGGAAATTGAAATAAACAAACGTAGAATTGATGGAATTCTGCAGAAACTTTGCTGTGTATTTTTGTGTTGATTTGTCGGGGGGCCCTTTCTGATTCCTCCATCTGCCTTTGTCACACTCCACGAGAAGTTTCAACCGCACTCCACGATTACTCCACGTCTTCCATATTGGGTAATGGAGGTAACCGGCCGCAACTTTCTTTCACTGGGTCAACTGCAACTCTGATAGGCTTTATCTCTTGGGCTTCTCTTTTGGGCTTCTCTAAAAAAATTAATTTTAGGCACAACAATTGCCCCCCTAGCCAATTTGGGCCAATGGCCAATTTGGCCCAATTTGGCTATTTTTAATAATTCAAATATATGTGGCCTATTTACAAGTTGGCCCATTTACATAATACGATATATATGAGGAGGAAGAGGAGGAAGATGATAAAAAGAAAGCAAACAGTGTATTCACAATACCATGCTTCCCAAACTTCTTCCTTGTTCTTCTTCCCCCAAACCCTCCAATTCTTCGCTGCTTTCACAACCTATTCTCCTTCACTTTTAGATAACTACTCAACCACTCACGGAGATCTCATTTCCAATATCACCACCGATTACATCGCCTTTGTAATGTCATCCAAGTTTCTGAAAATTTCCATCATCAATCTCTTTTACATCAAGTCCCACCTTCTCAAGGTAGGTATATTTCAGCATTTTTCTCAATCCTCCATTACAAAAACATTGTAGAATATGTGACATTTCATGCTGCACTCAAGATGTTTGTGAATATGCCTGAATAAGTTTTTGATGAGCAACCCCTTGCAACACCCACTGCAAGATATCTTAAATAATCTGCTTTCAATGTTTTCAACTTTTCAGGATTCAAGCCGCACTTGTTCGGAGACGTTGATTCAAGTGGGAGATTTCAAAGCACAAAGAGAGAGGTTGGACAGTATGCACTCTGAGAGAAAGATTATTCTAACAACTTTCCAATAGAAGAATGTGAACTTTGACTCCAAGGAAAAGCTAGTAAAGAAATTGGAGGCCGAACTTGCTCAGCATAAAACCGACATGATGGCCCTTCTGCATGACAATGAAGCCTTGAAAGTTTTCTCCGATAAGCTCAAGGCCAATATCCAGCACTTGGGTGATGATCTAGTGCAACAAAGCATGCTTACCAGCAGTGGGAAGACCCCTTGAAAGCAGCATAACATACTCGTGCAGAGTGTCTGTCCAAGTGGGAGGAATTGCGCCATCTTGACCTTTCTTGAATGCTCACGCACCACCATTAACATTTCATTTTAGTATTTTGTTTGATGTTCGGACCAGACCACCCTGTGGTAGATCTTTTGATTGGTTGTATTTCTTTGCCATGATTTTGCGTAATGTTGAATTTTGGATGTTGGATAATACCTGGAAATCGAACTTTGTTGATGGAGTTATGTTATATCTGTTGCTTGGGTTTGTCCACTGGTGTTTGCACATATTTGTATTTCTGGGATGTCACGTTTACAAGGGAAACTCTGCCCGGATTTCTGTAAAATAATTAAAAACAACGGCTAAATAGCCTGTTTTCTTCAATATTATCACAATATACAATCACCATTGCTCACTATCACCCATACTTTCCAAACAACATCAAAGTATCGGAATACGTAATAAACGTGCTCTACACGTCATCAATTCGACTATCAAGACAACACATAATTCCTCTCAAAAACCATATCAGCTGCAAAGGATTCCATGAGCAATGATTTTATTTATTCACAATACTCCATCCATATTTACAAACAAATTCAGCAAGGAATGGCTTAAAAGCCTATTCCTCGCATATTTACAGAAACTTTCTACGAGTCAATATCTCAAAATTAGCCAAAGTGGCTATCCAGCCTACTTTGTACAATACTTCTCATCTATTCCATCTTTATAAAACCTCTGTCTCCGGCTGTCGATCTTTCATCTGAGCCGGAGCTAAGATTAAATCCTCCATTTGTAACTCTTTCTCCTTGCTACCTCCATATTCCTCCTCAAATATTTTCTTTTCTTTGAATGATTCCTCCACCTTAGATCTGCGTTCAACAGCTTTTTCCCTCAACAAATGGCGTTTTTGGGTTCGAGAAAGCGGTTTTGGGAACTTTGGATGCTCCACCCATTTCCATACACCATTGGGGATTGCTCTGGGAGGAATAACAAAACGAGATTTTCTTTCATATCTATTATCGGTGTCTAGAGGTGGTGGCCTCTGTATTAGCTTCTGGAATGACTGTCGGTCACTCATTCCCTCGCCATTCATTGACCCATGAAATGAAACTTTGCCGAGGTGCTGGTTCTCCGGCCTTTTGGCCATGGATCCCCTACTGTACCTCATATTCCTCCCACTATAATATATATCATCTCCACTGTGACAGCGGCATTTTCCATGAAAAGTTTCTGTCTTGTTCTCCTTTACCTCAAACATCATTTTCCGAGGCAGTGTGGCATACCAAATAAAAACAGTACTATCCAATGAATTGGGAAACAAACGTAACTTGTAGTTGGAAAAATTATCCAAATTTGCTAGTTCCCCACACTGTATTGTAAACCACGCCACATGTTCCACGTTAGATTGACGGTCTTCCCCCGAGTATAAAGTAAAGTCTGAAATGTGATATCCTCGTGGGTAAGGATTTTCACGATCAACAACATCGGGGTATGGCTTATGAAACTCTGGTCGGTTGAATGGCCTCACTCCCGGGCCATACAACTCTTGAATAACATCATGTACAGCCTCGGAGTCCAAGACTGGAGTTTTTCGCAATGGGTGCGGGGAATAATTTGCCCCCCGAGTGTTATTCCCCGAACCTGGAACTGAACACCCATGCATTTCCCCATCACCATACATCTCTGGATGCTTGCTAGGAGAAGTGACAGCGGACATATTCCCTGCTACTTGTTTACCGTTACTGTAATTTTGGTATTTCAACCCCAACTCCTCGTCCTTTTTGTGTGGAGGAGTATATCTTCCTTCCTTGGTAGATTCAAGAATCGGTGCTTCCCCCAAGCGGCGACTTTCACCTGCTTGAGAAACCCCTGATCCTTGGCCTTGATCTTTTAGCAATTTAACGTCAGTTTCTTGAAGTTCAACATTTTCTGGTGTAACAGCCTCTCCTTTTGCAGACTTCCTCCATTCCTTCACTTCCGCCACAAATTCCATCATAACAGTAGCGAAAGTTTGGGTTATTTCTCTGAGATCACTGTGGATGTTTTTCTCCATGGCCAACATAAAGTTCAGTGAAGGTCCATCACTACCAGAAATAGCAATTCCTTCCTTCATAGTCTCCTCCTCGAACTGGTGAACAAGTCTTTCAACAGTTCTTCTATCTGCATCAGTTTCTTCTTCCTGTGAGCGATGAACTTTCCCCTGTGATGGAGGAATTCCCTCATTCTTCTCAGTACGCTTTGGAGGCATTTGGTCCCACTGGGCGTGCCAACTTGTTTGTCACGAAAATTTGCGGGCGTGCCAGGCACGTGTTCGTGCCAAATGTGAATTAATCTGACTTCGTTTACCAAGCGTTGTGAATCTCGATTCGGTCGTAAGTTCTAACTCCTTCGAAATGGCTCCAAACTAAACGCATAAACTGTGGAAATAAAGAAATTATGCAGGGAATCCATGAACAACATCAAACTTAAATATGTTGTTATGAAATTTGATCAACATTTTACAAGAAAGTCGAAGGAATACATAAAAATTCAAATACTTGGCTGCTGGAAATTGAAATAAACAAACGTAGAATTGATGGAATTCTGCAGAAACTTTGCTGTGTATTTTTGTGTTGATTTGTCGGGGGGCCCTTTCTGATTCCTCCATCTGCCTTTGTCACACTCCACGAGAAGTTTCAACCGCACTCCACGATTACTCCACGTCTTCCATATTGGATAATGGAGGTAACCGGCCGCAACTTTCTTTCACTGGGTCAACTGCAACTCTGATAGGCTTTATCTCTTGGGCTTCTCTTTTGGGCTTCTCTAAAAAAATTAATTTTAGGCACAACAGATGTATAGATTTGAAGTAGAAATCTCACACACCTAATAATCTATTGATTAGGTTTCGTGTCATTCGTAAATTTTATTTCCTTCTTTCTTTAGTAGCATCCAAATCCGATGAGGTTAGAATTAATGGTCGAAGAGGACTCACTTTGATTTGATTTTTAGAAACTAGATTTTATTCGAACGACACTTGACATGCCCGTACATTTCGGACCAAACAATTTGACACGCCCAATGGTTCCTCTGGATGCTGATTTTTCAAATTCATATTATTATGTTTCACATGATGACACATGGAGGGAATTATGTTTAAATTAAAAAAATTCACACTCATCCCCTGTTTTTTTTTTTTAAAAAAAAATTTATTATGAGAAAACAGAATTCAACGTTAGATGAGCAGCAAAGTAGTCGAATAAAAGATATATGTTGTTTACTAAGTAGATTGATATGTCTGTCTTTGCGATAAGTGGTTCTATGATTGATTATGTGCTAAATAGATTTCAGATTGTTCGATTCTAGTTTTGCCTTTTTTAAAAACTCATTTCCTTGGCTGCCACTTGCCAGTGATGGTGAAAGTGAAATTGATGATTTTGTTCGATTTTATTATGTTCTTTTTTAACTACATAATATTCCCCACTTGTTAACCCCCAATTTTATTTCATTTAATCTCGATGATCTTATGACCTTATTTGAGTATTCTTGGGGAGATAATGTTGCCTTCCGATTTTTGTATCGAGAGTTATGTGGTATCAAACGTTTACAACTTAAAAATAATGTATATCTAACGGAATTTAAAATACAGTAGCTATAACATAATATCTTCATCAGCCCCTAAATTGATTATGCTCATCTTCTCTAGTTCTTCGTTCTTATACAGAGATGAAGGTATATGATGAGTGTTGGTAAAATTACTCAGCAATTTGGGGACCTATTATATATACATATAATTTTCGAAATCAAATCACGGGACTTGTCATAACAAAACGTATATTTTACATAGAACGTTTCATAAACAAGACATAATTGTATATCACATAAATTTCTTCTCATGGAGACCGATATCAGTCTCTTATACGTTATTCATCTAAATCCATGGATTAACTTTAATTAATAGTATGAATATTATTGTTGTTGTAATTATTATAGTATAGAGTGTTCATCATTTTATGAAAATTCATTTAAAATAATATTAATTTCTTAAAAAATATAAAAATATTTATTAAATATATTCCTTCAGGGTTTTTTCATACTTTTCATTTTTAATTTGGATAAGATTTATTTAAATTATCACCAATAACATCTCATCACATGAAAACAAGAAAAGATATCAATTCAACTAGTCAAGCCAAAGAGTTTTGAAAATAGTTGCCTATGAGGAAACTTAGTATGGAAATTATTGATAAACTTTCTCGTCACTCATAGAAGAAAACGACCAACGTGGAGACTCAAATTCTGAGGCCCCTTGTCCTTTATATAGCTGAGGCCTTGAACAAGTATGGGATTCTATACTGTGAAGGAATACAGCAGGAAAAATGATCAATCAAACACAAAATATAATTGATAATAATATAATATATGATATTGTATTGATTGAAATAAATGAAGATATTTCCTAGAGTTGATTCTCTGTTACAAGCAATGAAATTACTCCCCTAGCCACTGCTAGTATTCCTCACAAAACAAGATTCCTCCTTCCCACTTTTATTACCCTTTCCCCACTTGTGCTTGTTTCCTAGTACTTTTAGCATACCCTTGATCCGGCAAACTAAACTTCTTTAGATCCAACCATCCCCTTATCATACTGCCACGTGATCGAATCAAGGACGACGTCTGTTGGTATAAAAACCGAATGCCGAGAGAGTCTTGGGACGATGAGATTTAAAGGCACATTCTTTGTTTCTGGTGGGTATGAGAGGGAAGAAGGCAACAAAGTTGTGACCGAAAATCAGGCTGATCCTGTTGCTTATGGCCGCCATTTCTTGGCTAAATCAAGAGTTACGTACCACAAATTCGAGCTAGATGCTCCTCTCAATAAATATAACTGGGAGACGTTTTATACACCTGATCCTTTTTTAACTATACAGACTAGCCGTTTCTTGAAGAAACTGTGAGGTTTCAAGCGAAGTACAATAATAAACCACCTTCAACTTTGTAGCCTTATTGCCTTGATTAGTACAGCACTTTTCTTTCAAATGATGTATGCTTCAGCCTTCATTGCATAACTTTGGTACATCATATGTCCTAAAATTAAAGTCGCATGACAGACGCATCACGTCTGAAATTGTTTGCTGCCATCAATTTAGAAATTTTCCAAATCCTCAGCCTTAATGTGCAGCAGCTAATGTTATCTTTCCTTTTAAAAAAAGATCAAATTTTAGATATTGATCGAGTTTCTGAAACCAAGAAAAATTGTAAATGTTCCAAGCATAACATATATCCTAAAAACCAACGACAATTTAAAATTTTATTAAAGAAAAAGGAGTTGCGTACTGATTAGTCGCAGAGACCTACATTTGGTAGCACCATGGAGAAACCAGATCTGTCTTCATAAATTATTCAGATCCCTTTTATCAAAGGTATAATAACATGATAAAAAAGTTCAAACAGTTGATACAAAGTCTAGTGTGATTATTCATCATTCAGTTGCTTTGCCTTTCCATCTGCTGCTACCGCTCGTCTCTATCAAGTAACACACCATAGAGTCAACATCATCTCCAAAAATGCTGGATGCCTCGGTCACCTGCAAATAGCTGAACCCCATAGACAACATGATCTGCATGCTGTTGCTCAGAACCGAACTTGTTAATCCAAACTCGGTCGTTCCTTTCTGCCTCGTACCACCACGCGACGACCCTGAGAATCAGAGTGAACATACTGTTTCGTGAACACAATTCACAATGTAATTGTGTGACTAAGATTTGGATTATAAACTGTGTGCACCCCACTGAACACACAGGAGCCGTAGATTCGGCAGGTCTAATCGAAGGAAATTACATTGACATCTATTCATGTTTGAACAATCAAGTTATTAGAGACACTTGACTATTGTATAGCTTAACGAGTGGAGGCCTCACGAACTCCAAGATACTACATATATAATCTAAATGTGTGCAGAATGTCATCAACTACCGTCTAATTACAACCTACTTAGTAACAAAACACTCATTAATCGAGGAGAAAAATGAATCATTATAAAGCTTCACTCTCCATGGAAGAGCTTAAAGGAAGCTTTCAGCCTTTATAACTTCCTTTGAGCCTTTGCGGCAGACAAAAGTGCTTCACTGCTAGCCCAATTCATTGAAAGGATTAGCCTTGGGCTACATTTAGATGCAAGGGCTCAGTCTCACAGCGCTGTGGGCTTTTGATAACAATAGAAACGGGGAATGGCTAAAAATTCAAAAATTTAAGGTTTTAAACAAACTATCTTCAATAACCTCAACACATACACGTCTTATTATTTGGCATAATCATAGAAACCAAAAATGTCGCAAGACTCTCAACAATAAAAAAATTGAGGTAAGTAAAGTACTTTGAATTTAAGGGTTTCGGTATCAGCATTTGAAACCTTGGTCGTGGTACGAAAAATTGAAAGTTTACGAGATATAACTGATGTACCTTGATGGTTCAAAAATTACATTGACATTCCATGAGGCTTTGGATAATTGCATTGTTCCCTGTCCATACCTTGGAAGGTAATTTTTCAACTAGACAACCCCCCAGGTCAATGCAATTTCCCCTTTGTATAATGGTAAAATAGTAGTGTAGATGGTTTTAAAAAAATAGTAGTCAGAATAAAGACTTACTAGATGCGGAAGACGATGGTTCTGCTATAGAAGTTGATGACTCCCTCGAACCCATCTGTTGTTTGAACTTGTCAAGGGCATCATATTCGACCCTTGAAGCCTCCATAACCATTCGTTCAATTTCTTTTTCTGTCAGCTCAAGATCAGAGTAGAAGCGCCCCTCGGCTATCAGTGCCTGACAAAAGGAGTAAATCTTAGCTCATTTGGTGAGCCAGTTGATACATAGAAAGATAGTAAAATGAACTCACATTCTCAATTTGTTGATCCTGCTGAGCCTTGATAGCTGCTTTGACTTGATCTTTGTCAATGTTTGTCTATCATATAAACCAACAAGTCATATAATTGAAGAGAACGAGTATGATCATGATAATCCAACCACTATTTTTCTCGGTTAAATGTGAATCCAAAATTAGGAAATTGTCTAATTATGGAATATGATGATTTCTGTAGAAAGATAAAGTTACCCCCTGAAGAGAGCTAAACCCAAGTCCAGCACCAATTGTCACCCTACGTGGATCAACAAGAGAATTATAGTGATTCCCATGATGGTAACTTAGCCGTACGGGAGGAGTGTCCGTATTATAGCTTCCATGGAATATGTTAATGGGTTCTATAACACACAGACAAAAAAAAGTCATTCAAATGGGCATACTTTTATAATGAATGCCACTACAAACAAAATCCAATACAGGTACACCTGTGCTGTACGAGTAAATATGGATGGGCCGATTGTACATCTCTGATAAAGCTTGGATCTCTATATTATTTCCGTAAACCTGCAAAAATAGGCGGATGTACATTATTTGAAATTATAAAAACAACATACACATTCTTGAACACAATAATTAAGGTCTTCACACAAACTGATTTTAGAAGTTGCTACATTGGTCTAAATTTAATGAACTGTGGGAATTTTCCTAAATTGAAATTCAGATAGCATCATGAAAAAAAAAGCATAATCACATACCTTATCTCTTCTTTTCCTCTTGCAATATGAAGGAAAACTTTCTGTCAAAAACTGAGAGAAGTGATCTCTTTCTCGCACCTGCATGAACAGAAAGTCAACAAAAAGGAATGGCAGAATAATTGTTGAGCAAAAAATAAGGACAACAAAAATTGATCAAGAAAGCATATAAGATTCCGAAAGTGGAAAAGCTAAAAACTAAAACCTAATACTTTAGGTTCACAGAAAGACCTATATTTCTGAGTATCAAGAATACTCCCTACAGATCACCAGGTTCCTTTAAGGTATGGACATGATCAGAAGTTTTCAACATTCTCAAACAGATGCTAAATCCTTACACTATGATATGAAAGAACTGTCTCAAAAATCAAAGTAGAAAATAAAGAGATATGTTTATCAATTGCTCGAATGAGGTGATGCCAGAAGTGAGAAGACAGTGGATCAACAAGAGACTCCAGGATTTTTTTGTGATGAATATTTGAGTAAGTACACTAGGCTCTAACAGTGACTATATTTCTAAAGAAAATGATTTTGCAGATCATAAAACCAAAAATGTTTCAAAAGAGACCTGGAAATGAAAAGAGATTTCTCGTCAACTGGATAAGACAAGATCACATACCATGTAATCGATACACATCTGCCTAACCAAATCATAAAGTTCTGAGTCACCATATACTTGATCTGCAACAGCACGAAAGAGACAGTTTCCATCCTCTAGCATTTTTCGCACTTCTAGGCCTTTAACCCGTCTTATATCAAACTCAAACTGGTGCTCTTTTTCCTGCATCAGATAGAAAATGTCCCTTTAATGGTACTAGTCTACCAAATACCATTTATGCCCCTAACTCCTACTTCAAAGCAAAAGAACCACACTTGGAGTGTTTCTCCTCCATGATGTGGTGAATTTAGCCTTCGCATCATCAACCCATGATATCAACTTCCATTAAAATATGAGAGATCATCTAATGGTTTTGGGACATGGAGAGAATCACGCCATGTGGAGCTTAAAATAACCCGCAAAAAAACCTTAGCTTTTTGGACATCAAGTATGTGGTCACAAGTTTCTTTCTTCAAACTTTTAAAGAATTATCAGAAACAAAAGTCATTCACAATAATTAGAATCTCTTAAAGAATTTAAATATAAAAATCATAATTCTGTGAGATTGTATTGAGCTGATTTGTCATCAAATATTACAGGAAAAAGGTAATAGACCTTCAAAATCCTTAGAGATAGGTAAATCAGTGATTCAATCGAATACAATATCAAAGAAATTGAATTTCAAGGCAATTCAGGAAAGAAGTTGAAACTAGATCAAACTCACTGCATCATCGTATGAAGAGCTAAAGCATGGGCTCTGCTCATCAGCACTGTTATAACCATCACCATCATAATGAGATCGAGGAGAAGAAGGATGAGATCCAGTTGGTGATGACCTGCTGGACACACCAGGCCAACCTGCAGTTCTCCAAGACGAACCAATCCGCACAGTGTTTGAATCGCCAGATGCAACTCTCCTAGAGTTTAAGATGGCTGGAGAAGGCTTTGGTGGTGGTGGGGAACTACCACTAACCATCTGGGAGGAACTTCCAACCATGGTATCAGTTTCCTCCTTCACCACTGTCAACATACCATCTTCAGTCTGGTCATCAATATCCCTTTTATCAACATTTTGATCATTGTTCAAAGTTCCTGGAGAAATGTCATCACTCCTATTTATTTTACTTTCGCTGTCTAATGTACCACAGCATTCAGATAAATCATCCAAAACATTCTGCTCTTGCACTTCTTCCACAAAATTCTCATCTTTCACTGCTGGATCGACATAAGCAACACTAGTAACCTGCTGCTGGGGCAGACTTGAAGAAGAAGAGGGATTAACTGTTACTGATGTTGATGACCTGTTCTGTCCAGACGATGATGACTGACTGGCAGAGCCTCGCTGGACAAAAATTCGAGTCATAGTTTCCCGTCTTATTCAAAATCACAAAGCTTGATCAATAATTAGATATTTTCACATAAATTAGAGGAATAAAACTGTAGGTTCAATTTTCCCCGGGTTCTGACTCTGGGGGTTGTCACACCAATTCCTCGGCTGAGTGATTTTTTCTTCCACCCCACCAAGCTCTGATCCTCAAGAATCGATTTCTGCATCCCCCTAACAATTCTCATGAGACCTCCAAATCTTAATTTATGGAACAATAAAACTTTCTTTGACATAAACTACTCAAATCTACCAGCTACTAAATCCTGATAACAAATTCCATCTCTAGAATATCAGATTGCAATTTACACACATGAAGAAAGCATCCAACCAAATAAAACTTAATTAAGGAAATGACCACGTATCTAGAACCAAGGTTTACAACAAAAAATCAGGGAAAAAACAGAGACAACAGCATCAAACAAATCAAAATTAGTTGCCCATGATCCCATTTTAAATCTATATGTCATGATAATCAGGAAAAAAAGTTGCATATCCCATAAACCGTCAAAGAGGAAACTCTGTAAAATCAGTTGAAAACAAATCATTTCACACTTTGAACCAAACAACTGAATCGAACAGAGAAAACTACGAGAATCAATCAAATAACAAAATAGCACGGACCCAACACATGACTGAAGAAAGGAAAAAACATTAATTCCCAAAAGAAAAGAGCCCTACAACCTGATCAGGTTTCTAGGTAAGCGATTCACCTGGATGGACTATAAAAAGGCATATATATGATTATGAAACGAACGATTCGAGGATTCTTGAAGATAACTTCGGGAGAAAGGAAGATTGTGCGTGCTCTGCCGGGAAAATTTCGGGAAGGGAGTGACGTCGGAAAAAGTGATTTTGTTTAATAGTCAATTGGGAGGCTAAATTTTTTGGATTGTCTGCACGGACAATGAACGGTCCAGATCACTTTATATGATTGATCTGAATCCATTTTCATGTAAAAAAAAATTGACTCAAAAAAATTCGAGTCGTTGGATCGACCTTTACGGACAATGCCCGAGGGGTAGGGTCGAGTGATAAATTTTATTATATTTTACTTTTAATAAAGGAAAAAAAGGATGAACTATGAAGAAAAAGAGGGCTTATTTGACCTAAATTTCACCAACTCATCTCTTTGTATTATTATTATTATTATTATTATTATCACTAATTTTACTAATTGGAGACATACACGTGTTGTGTGTATAATATATTATATAAATATTTTATATAAGTATTTTGATATAATTATTATGTTTAATATTAAATAATAAAGACCTAAACACTATACATTTTATTACAAGTTGTGTGAAATTACATAATCAAATTATTGATTTAATTAATGAAAAAACTTTATCATTTTAAGAAATTAACCAATTACATTGTATTAGAGGTATTTTAAGTAAGTCTAATATTATATCATGATCTCAAGAGGTTATCATAGGGTGTTGAACTATGATAAATTAAAAATAATATAGTAAAATCATGTACTTAATCTGATAAGAAGGAACGTGTTTTTGTAAAATCCAAAATTACGCCATGAGTTCATGTTGTTAATATGGTGCTCTTATATTATATATATAATAAAATTATTAGTATTAATATTTACCCTTTATATCAGGGTATATATATATATATATATATATATATATATAGTTTTTTTTATGTTGTACGTCCATCAACCGTATATATCTTTGTGCGCATCAATGAGGTGACACTCACATATTATGTCCAAATTATACATCCAAAAAGTGAATGTCACTTCATTGGTGAGTACAAGATTGATACGGTTGTGTGTGTGTGTGTGTGTGGAGTAGCAATGGATGTGTTAGAAATCCACCAATATGAATTAATTCAAGAGCAACCTAAGATTGTGTTTGGATTGAAAGATTTGAGTTGATATGAATTCAAATCCATTGTATACATTTGCTTGAATGATTTGAAACCCCTTATATTAGCTAACTACATTTTTTTGCTTTAGTTTTAAATCCACTCATCAACCTAATCATTTCAAATGTTTTTATTTGAAGTCCTCCTACAAATCCAAATTTATGAATCCAAATGTAACCTAAAGTTATTTTAGGGATATATGAATTTATTTTTTTAATCAATAATAAGGTTGTAACGTCCCGAAAATTTAAAAGTCCACGGAACCACATGCATGCAAATTATTAAATTTCTTTGGTATTTTATTAAATTATTTTAAAACATAAAATGCATGTTTATTTTATTAAATTGTGTCAAATTATTTTTATACAGTATTATTGCATAATAGGATTTATTTCATGAAATTTTAAAGGTTCATGCATTATAGATTTTTAAATTTCATTTCGCGCTCAAACGAGAATCGGAAACCGGAGAATTTTCAGGAAAAATTATTTTATTACACGGTTAATTTTTATTAATTAATATAAGATGTTTAAAAGGTATTTTTCAAGAATTGGGATTTATTGTGTATTTTACCCGCAAGATTTTATTTTTTAACGGTGCGCAAATTTTATCGAATTGGGAGAATTTTTTAGGGTTCGGTTAATAATTTCAAAAACTTTCCAATACGAAATATTTTTCAGGAGTGTGTTTAGATTTAATGGGCATATTTTTAAGCTTATTCATCTTAAAACCTTTTTATTTTAATTGAGGGTCATTAGCACATATTTTAATTAACCTAAACTATACTTAAACTAAACCTAAACTACCCCACCTCATAATAGCCGACACCCTCACTCCCACCAGCCTTTATTCTTGAAAAACACCAACCGACACTTCCCTCCAATCATCAACTTTCTAGTGACTTGCTGCTTCAAAGCTTTCGGTGGTACCATTTCTCCTTCAAGCAAAGAGTCTCTCTTCGGTGGTTGGCTCCTCTATCATTGTCCAAGAACTTTCACCAAGGCACGCTAAGTATCTCCATTCTCTCGTTTTCTTTCAGCAGCAACATCAAGGAGCTTCGACCTTGGCTTGTTCTTGCGTTAAAACTCTCCCGGTGTCTTCCTCGTCTCGTTTTTTGTTCATCAAACATCAAAGGCACGCTTTGTATCCTTCTTTCTGCATCATTCACGCCATTATATGCTGTTACATGTGTGCTCGCATATGAAAAATGTTTAAACCCGTTGTTGCTTCGTTTATGCTTCGTCTTATTCATGAAAAACCGTATTTTATGCATTTAAATCACGTGTTTGATGTTTGGGTGCAAGGGGCTGCCGATCTCGGGTCATAAGGAGCTGTTCATGTCGAGGGTTATGTTAGAATAACCTGAGAGAGTCTCGGTTCAGGTCTATGCAGGGAAAAGCCGTTCCTTCGGGCGCTAGTGCATGCTTAAGGGCTAGATCGAGGATGGGTTCGGTCTCGGCTGTGCAAGGGCATCCCGAAACCTGGAACAGATCGTGAGGGGTCTGAACCACGGTCAAGGGAGGTTTGAACACAGCTGGGACGAGGAGGAGAGTCGCTTGAGCGTTGGGAATGGAGTGATGATAGAGAGCACTACGTGAGGAACAAGGGTTGTGTGAGTTGCGAGGGGCTGTAGACCTGGTGTAGCTGTCGTGGGGTTGTAGGCTCGTGTCTATTGAGTCCAGCAGGGTTCATTAGGGTCCCTAATGGTGCACCATAAAGTTCGGTTAAGTGTTAGAGAAGCAAGAACCAAAATAGTTAAGATATAAATTTATGTGGGTTTGGTTTGAAAGTTTCTGTACGTGGCTTGTGCAGGAATTATGGGACTCGTTTAAGCTTAGTTTAGGAGGTTCATTAGAGTCCTAATGGCGAGCAATAACGATCAATTAAGTGCTGGAGAAGCTAGGACTAAAACATTTATGAGTTGGGGCCATGTGTTGGAAGATGATTATACAAAGTGGGTGCTGAGAATTCCAGCAGCTCGCTGGCTCCTGATTCGATGGTTTTAGGATCTGGTTTTGGGGTTTTTTAAGAGTTTTTAGATGTGTATTAGGTATGGTAAAAAGTTGGGGATAATTCGGTTAAGTTTCGGTTCGATTCGGGTTAAAATCGGGACTCCGGTCCAAGTTTTAAAAAGAATTGGTTAATTTATGAAATGGACTCGAATTTACGTCTAAGAATGATTTTAAATATATTTTGGGATATTTTTAGGAGTTTGGTAAGTTTCAGAGCAAAATAAGGAGTACTTTTGGATTTATACGGGATTTAATCGCCGTACGAAACATTAATTAAAGAATTAATTGAAACGCATAGATTTAAGCTTAATAAAATTATGGAAAATTATATTTAAGTTCAAATAATTATTAGAAGTCTAAGTTCTTAATTTGGGAATTTTATGCTAAGGTTTGGTTTAATTCGTGATTAAAACGCATTAAGATGTTATATTTAAGGATTAATTTAAAGGTCATCTATTTAAGCCAAATAAAAATATGGGAAAATTCTTGTAGGCTTAAATAATTCTTTGGGACATGTTAGAGTCAATGGAATTAAGAAAATGTCACAAACGTGAAATTTTACGTCTAAGGGCAAAACGGTCATTTTTGGGGTTTCCAGGGGCAAAATGGACATTTTGCACCCGAGGTGAGATTTTGGTCTTGGCAGCGCCTTGAGCACATCTTATCATGATTTTAATGTTTATGCATCACGTTCATGATTTTTATGTAATTACGATAAATACGTTGCATGCTTGGTTTAAAGGAAAAATTACGTATATGCATGATTTTATTAAGTGATGAATATGATGACACGTTTTGAAGGAAGTGATTTAGTTGTGACTAATACGATGACACGATGACATGATGATATGATTGGAGATATCGTGAGGGAAAAGGCCCCAGAGGGAGCCCGTTTACGGGAGAAGGCCCCAGAGGGAGCCCGACGATCTTTTTTCTATTGACATGATATGATGATATGATAGGCCAAGACCCAGTTGACGGGTGAGAGTGTCGCTGGTGTCCCCGCCGCCCAGTACTGTGGTTATATGTAGATGGATCCATCGACTGACATGATGATACGAAAGTCACAGCTAATGAACTGAATTCAATTAAAAAGAAAATGTATATATGATGACATGAAATGACATGATTTTACACGACACGTATACGTATATGATGACATGAGATGACATGATTTTAATACGATATGATTTTACACGACACGAACGTATATGATAACATGAGATGATATGATTTTACACGATATGATTTTTACACGACACGTTTACGTATATGATGACATGAGATGACATGCTATGATTATTACCATGTTTTGAAAGGATACGTTTACATATATGATTTTTACTGCAGACACGAATGCTTTTAAGTTCATGAAAAGATATATTGAGTATGATATTTTTTAGTGCTGTGTGCTACGTATATGTACTTGTTATTCCTGGTACAGGTGTGTTGAGTCTTTAGACTCACTAGGGCGTGTGTGATGCAGGTGAGCTTAATGATGAGGAGACTGGAGGTGCCGAACTCTGAGTAGTCAGAACTGGTGCGGTGACACGACCCGAGGACCACACGTTTTTCGCGCATTTATGATTTTATGATATTGAGAGGAGATGAAAATTTTCCACGTTTATGATTTGGATGTTAGGATTTTTACTCGATTATTTCCCATTATAATTTTTATTGGCAAATGCTTATTAGTATTTTTAAATGATATTTTCAGTACGACAGCATGCCTATTTTTATGTTAAAATAAATATGATTATTTTAAAGGATGAGTTTGATTATTTTTAAACGAAGCTATTTTTATCGTCGAATATTTAAGATCATTTTTAAATGTTATTTCGAAAATGCGAGCTTTTATTTTTTTTAAAAAAAATATCCAGTAGAATTTTAAAAATGAGTGAGACGTTACAGTTGGTATCAGAGCAAGGGTCCTGTATAGGGTTGTACCACCGCCAGTTTCTGCAGCTCAGTCTTCAAGCCTCAAGTCTGTAAGTTTTTATGATTTAAATGTTTTAAATGATTTACTTTTATCACCTGCATGTTAACATGATTTACGCTTTATGATTATCTACGGTATATGTTTAAACTGCTTTTATGATTTAAGGATTTACTGTTTAAAAAAAAAATGATTAAATTGCATGTTGGTTACGTTTGGAATTGGACGTGTCTAAGAATTTGAATATTGGGCTTTAGGAGAGATTGATAACGATTTGACTATATTGATTTTTAAGTCAGTAGTACTGATGTCCTCCTTATGGGTCATTGATTAATCTTGAAAATTTTGAATGCTTTTGGACTTGTAGATTTTCTAAGAAATTACTGGTGGTTCGTGGTTGCTAGTTGAGTTAATTTTTGAGGATTTTATACAAGGAATAATGATTCGAAGACTACGAGGATCTTTGGAATTATTAAACTTAGAATTTATTTAGAATACATGCTCTACCTAGTGGGGCCTAAGGGTTGAATTGAATGGATTGAGAATTTTAAGGACCTAACTGTATTAACCAATAATTTGAGGACCTAAGTACAATAATAAAATTCTAAGGGACTATTTCGAATTTACCAAACTTGGGGATTAAATTTTTAGTTTTGAGAAATTTAAGGTTTAATGAGGCCAAGTCGAAAATTTTATTAAAAAAAAAATGCAAATTTCGAGGAGTTATAAGGTCAAAATTGTAATCTTCGAGAATTTTAAGGACCAATTTGCAAATTTGAAATTTTGAGGATTAAATTCGAACTTAGAGGAACACTTGGGTTAAATCAGTAATTTTTCGAGGTTATGAGAATTGATTTTGGGTTTAATAAGCTTAAAATTATTAACTTTATGTTACGAGAAACATATAAAATGAAATTAGGAACGCCAAGAAATTATGGGTAATTGTTGGATTCTCGAGATTAAGGACAAATTCGGATAATATTCGAGGAAAGTAAGAAGTAATTTTGTAATTTTTTTTAGAAATTTGGAGGACAAGTTTAGCAGTAAGTGGAACTGAATGATTTAAATGATGAGAACTTTCGATGATTTAGGCTTGAAGTATATTTAGCACCTTTATATACTTGGGTTATAATGTTATAAGGAATGGTAATCAAGGGCTTCGTAGGATAAATCAACATTGGGCTTAAAAATTTAAGCGTTAGTGAATTAATACTATGACAAATTAAGAATTTAGAGTGATAACAATTTAAGATAAAGTTGATCAGTTAGTTAAGTTATAAGACTAGACATGGAAACTAACAAAATTTTGGGAATTTAAGTTTGATGTATCATAATTTTTAATCGTGATCTTAAGAGTTAAAATTATATCTTTCTTGGAATTTAATTTTTCTAAAAAATAAAAATTAAAAATTATTAGGTATGATCGATGGTTAGATTACTGATAGATGCATATAAGAATTGAGGTAAACACATGGTTTTAAGAAATTTTTTGAAAGTCATTAAGGAACTTGAGAATAAGTGAATATATGTGTTGGATTATGTTATCTAATATTATTTGGGTCGCGTAAGCTTGAATTTTAAGTTTATGAAATAAGTGTTCGTACGAAAATTTTGGGTGAAATAAAAACCAAATGAAACGAGTTGTGTTCATCATAGGTTATCAATGAACAGATATTAAGATTTTTTTTATAGAGTAAGAAATCTACAATTTTGATATGGAGATTCTAGAATTTATGGGTTATAGGTGAAGTTGATTTATTAGAGTTAGTCCATCATTATCATAGGAGAACTTATTAAGTTTTATATGCTAGAATTAATTATGCATTGAGGATACGTAAGAATGCGACATTCGTTTCAATGAGGGAAGTCCAAAGTCTAAGGCCTCAAATTTATTGCAATTGGGAAGATAGTTTAAATATGTAATTGGTGCTAGAATGATTTTATTATTTAGGTAGAAGATTGATATTGTATATTTTGGGTGTTATGGATTAACGTTACTCGAGGATTAAGATTTGCAGTAATTTAATATTTGGGATGAATTTTTAAATAATTAAGTGACGTAAGTTTGGTGTCGTAAGACAAGATTTGATTCAAGGATCTTAGGTTAATATTATTATGGGGTTGAAGTAAGGTTTAACTTCTAAGTGTAATACCAAGGATAGAAGTCGATCAGTAAATTTTGATGCTAAGGTTTCTTAGGTCAAACTGCATAAATACAAATATAATAAGTCAATGAACATTATGGGTATAGTATAAGAAAAGTAAGACGCAATAAAAATTAGGACTATCATTTCTAATATTGGGAAGTTTGAGACCATAGTAGAATAGAACTAAATCACCCTAAGTCATTTTAATTTGTGATTCGAAATCGAGAATTTTGGTAGGCAAATATTATTAGGATTGAGGATGTAAGGACATCTTAACATTTATTTTATCAGAGTAGCGCAGTGGAAGCGTGGGATATTGGGATTCTAAAATTAAGAGTCTAAATTTTTGTTTATCGAGGATAAACGAATTTCGGGGACGAAATTCAATTTAAGGGGGGGAGATTGTAACGTCCCGAAAATTTAAAAGTCCACGTGAACCACATGCATGCAAATTATTAAATTTCTTTGGTATTTTATTAAATTATTTTAAAGCATAAAATGCATGTTTATTTTATTAAATTGTGTCAAATTATTTTTATACATTATTATTGCATAATAGGATTTATTTCATGAAATTTTAAAGGTTCATGCATTATAGATTTTTAAATTTCATTTCGCGCTCAAACGAGGATCGGAAACCGGAGAATTTTCAGGAAAAATTATTTTATTACACGGTTAATTTTTATTAATTAATATAAGATGTTTAAAAGGTATTTTTCAAGAATTGGGATTTATTGTGTATTTTTACCCGCAAGATTTTATTTTTTAACGGTGCACAAATTTTATCGAATTGGGAGAATTTTTTAGGGTTCGGTTAATAATTTCAAAAACTTTCCAATACGAAATATTTTTCAGGAGTGTGTTTAGATTTAATGGGCATATTTTTAAGCTTATTCATCTTAAAACCTTTTTATTTTAATTGAGGGTCATTAGCACATATTTTAATTAACCTAAACTATACTTAAACTAAACCTAAACTACCCCACCTCATAATAGCCGACACCCTCACTCCCACCAGCCTTTATTCTTGAAAAACACCAACCGACACTTCCCTCCAATCATCAACTTTCTAGTGACTTGCTGCTTCAAAGCTTTCGGTGGTACCATTTCTCCTTCAAGCAAAGAGTCTCTCTTCGGTGGTTGGCTCCTCTATCATTGTCCAAGAACTTTCACCAAGGCACGCTAAGTATCTCCATTCTCTCGTTTTCTTTCAGCAGCAACATCAAGGAGCTTCGACCTTGGCTTGTTCTTGCGTTAAAACTCTCCCGGTGTCTTCCTCGTCTCGTTTTTTGTTCATCAAACATCAAAGGCACGCTTTGTATCCTTCTTTCTGCATCATTCACGCCATTATATGCTGTTACATGTGTGCTCGCATATGAAAAATGTTTAAACCCGTTGTTGCTTCGTTTATGCTTCGTCTTATTCATGAAAAACCGTATTTTATGCATTTAAATCACGTGTTTGATGTTTGGGTGCAAGGGGCTGCCGATCTCGGGTCATAAGGAGCTGTTCATGTCGAGGGTTATGTTAGAATAACCTGAGAGAGTCTCGGTTCAGGTCTATGCAGGGAAAAGCCGTTCCTTCGGGCGCTAGTGCATGCTTAAGGGCTAGATCGAGGATGGGTTCGGTCTCGGCTGTGCAAGGGCATCCCGAAACCTGGAACAGATCGTGAGGGGTCTGAACCACGGTCAAGGGAGGTTTGAACACAGCTGGGACGAGGAGGAGAGTCGCTTGAGCGTTGGGAATGGAGTGATGATAGAGAGCACTACGTGAGGAACAAGGGTTGTGTGAGTTGCGAGGGGCTGTAGACCTGGTGTAGCTGTCGTGGGGTTGTAGGCTCGTGTCTATTGAGTCCAGCAGGGTTCATTAGGGTCCCTAATGGTGCACCATAAAGTTCGGTTAAGTGTTAGAGAAGCAAGAACCAAAATAGTTAAGATATAAATTTATGTGGGTTTGGTTTGAAAGTTTCTGTACGTGGCTTGTGCAGGAATTATGGGACTCGTTTAAGCTTAGTTTAGGAGGTTCATTAGAGTCCTAATGGCGAGCAATAACGATCAATTAAGTGCTGGAGAAGCTAGGACTAAAACATTTATGAGTTGGGGCCATGTGTTGGAAGATGATTATACAAAGTGGGTGCTGAGAATTCCAGCAGCTCGCTGGCTCCTGATTCGATGGTTTTAGGATCTGGTTTTGGGGTTTTTTAAGAGTTTTTAGATGTGTATTAGGTATGGTAAAAAGTTGGGGATAATTCGGTTAAGTTTCGGTTCGATTCGGGTTAAAATCGGGACTCCGGTCCAAGTTTTAAAAAGAATTGGTTAATTTATGAAATGGACTCGAATTTACGTCTAAGAATGATTTTAAATATATTTTGGGATATTTTTAGGAGTTTGGTAAGTTTCAGAGCAAAATAAGGAGTACTTTTGGATTTATACGGGATTTAATCGCCGTACGAAACATTAATTAAAGAATTAATTGAAACGCATAGATTTAAGCTTAATAAAATTATGGAAAATTATATTTAAGTTCAAATAATTATTAGAAGTCTAAGTTCTTAATTTGGGAATTTTATGCTAAGGTTTGGTTTAATTCGTGATTAAAACGCATTAAGATGTTATATTTAAGGATTAATTTAAAGGTCATCTATTTAAGCCAAATAAAAATATGGGAAAATTCTTGTAGGCTTAAATAATTCTTTGGGACATGTTAGAGTCAATGGAATTAAGAAAAGGTCACAAACGTGAAATTTTACGTCTAAAGGCAAAACGGTCATTTTTGGGGTTTCCAGGGGCAAAATGGACATTTTGCACCCGAGGTGAGATTTTGGTCTTGGCAGCGCCCTGAGCACATCTTATCATGATTTAAATGTTTATGCATCACGTTCATGATTTTTATGTAATTACGATAAATACGTTGCATGCTTGGTTTAAAGGAAAAATTACGTATATGCATGATTTTATTAAGTGATGAATATGATGACACGTTTTGAAGGAAGTGATTTAGTTGTGACTAATACGATGACACGATGACATGATGATATGATTGGAGATATCGTGAGGGAAAAGGCCCCAGAGGGAGCCTGTTTACGGGAGAAGGCCCCAGAGGGAGCCCGACGATCGTATTTCCATTGACATGATATGATGATATGATAGGCCAAGACCCAGTTGACGGGTGAGAGTGTCGCTGGTGTCCCCGCCGCCCAGTACTGTGGTTATATGTAGATGGATCCATCGACTGACATGATGACATGATGATACGAAAGTCACAGCTAATGAACTGAATTCAATTAAAAAGAAAATGTATACGTATATGATGACATGAAATGACATGATTTTACACGACACGTATACGTATATGATGACATGAGATGACATGATTTTAATACGATATGATTTTACACGACACGAACGTATATGATAACATGAGATGATATGATTTTACACGACACGAACGTATATGATAACATGAGATGATATGATTTTACACGATATGATTTTTACACGACACGTTTACGTATATGATGACATGAGATGACATGCTATGATTATTACCATGTTTTGAAAGGATACGTTTACATATATGATTTTTACTGCAGACACGAATGCTTTTAAGTTCATGAAAAGATATATTGAGTATGATATTTTTCACTGCTGTGTGCTACGTATATGTACTTGTTATTCCTGGTACAGGTGTGTTGAGTCTTTAGACTCACTAGGCGTGTGTGATGCAGGTGAGCTTAATGATGAGGAGACTGGAGGTGCCGAACTCTGAGTAGTCAGAACTGGTGCGGTGACACGACCCGAGGACCACACGTTTTCCGCGCATTTATGATTTTATGATATTGAGAGTAGATGAAAATTTTCCACGTTTATGATTTGGATGTTAGGATTTTTACTCGCTTATTTCCCATTATAATTTTTATTGGCAAATGCTTATTAGTATTTTTAAATGATATTTTCAGTACGACAGCATGCCTATTTTTATGTTAAAATAAATATGATTATTTTAAAGGATGAGTTTGATTATTTTTAAACGAAGCTATTTTTATGGTCGAATATTTAAGATCATTTTTAAATGTTATTTCGAAAATGCGAGCTTTTATTTTTTTAAAAAAAATATCCAGTAGAATTTTAAAAATGAGTGAGACGTTACAAAGGTAATATTGAAGTGCATGATAAATATATTCATAGGCTTGTTAGGCCCTCATTTGATCCATAATGTAGACATTGTCTTTGTTAGATCTCTTAGTTTTGGTGATGACAAACAATAACTTAGTATATTAGATCAAGTTATCGTTTGCTCTGTATTACGTGCACTTATTGTTTCAATAGATTCCTTTCAATCGATCTCGCAATACTAAGCTACTCGACCGCCTCATGCACATTAGTCTGTGACAAACTACTCAATCGCTCATTGTATCCAAAAATGTCTATAAACAGTCGAGTCAACAAATCTTACAATGATCTTACCTATCTTTTCAGAAACGTTGGTAGATTAGTCATAACTAACAAATAGGATGTCAGAAAATCAGAATGATTTACACAAAAGTCTATGTGCATAACTAGTTAATTTATGCTCATCAGCCCTCGCCCCAAACAATAATTATTCAGATCATCAAGGATCTTCGAGGGTTTCTGCCAAACTACTCGATCATTTCTTGCCAAGATCGTTTTAGAAGTTTCTTGAAGGTTTGAGTTGAAGGATTCATCACATATTTCTATATTGGTTGTTAGGTTATGTGTAACAACCGTTGTAAGAAGTTATGAGGGGTTTCGATTTAGGCAGTGGATAAGTTCTAAGTCTGAAGTAGATTGTTACAAGTTTTGTAAAACCAAAGTCTTCTATTGAAATCCTTCAATGAGTGGAAAAAAGGATGATGTATGAACTTGAGTGTCCGAACATCCATAAAAATCATTTGTGTTATTGCTTTATTACATTTATTATCTTATTTAAATTACCTTTTTTTAGTATAAATTAGTCATAAGATTCATTGGACCGTTTCCGTACAATCTGTTCGCAAGTTTATATTGTTGTAGTGAGGTATATGCATTATGGGTGCAAACTATTGTGATTTGGAATATGATTTCAACTATACAAACTTAGAAAATAAAGTTATCTCATTTACAATTGGCATAACTTGATTTGAATCAACAATGAGTTAAATATGAATTTTATGCTATTAAGCATTGAACCTGAAAACTATATCAGAACATATTGCACATTATTTTTGTTTTCTATGTATGACCGTGTCAATATAATTGAATCTTGCTTTGATGTCTGCTGATGAAATATGAAAAAATGAGTTAGGATTTTAGCCATGTGTGATAAGTACATTTTGGATAAATATGAGATATGTTATGACCTTAAAACATAACATGTGTACAAGTTGGAAATGGTAAACTTATATATGACTATGAGTTGAGTTGTAAAATTAATTATTTGAGAAATGAAAAATTATTTGATTGAAATAAATTATTTTTCACATGTTTGGATAACCAAGAAGCATCGATGACTTTTTAAATTATTTTGGTATTTAAAGTTGAAAGTTAAGGTACATATTGATTGTGTTTAATATGGTGTCTATAGCGATGTTTAATTTATTTGATGTGTATTGAATATTGTTATGTGAATTATGTGATTATGTGTTATTTGTGATATTGAAATGCATTTTAAGATTATTCATCATATCATAAAATAAAACATGATTTTTAAATATTTTGGTTCACGGGCATTTTGGTCATAGACCCCCTATCATACCTCGCATTCCTCCTTCTGTAATGTACATTCCTCTTACTGTAATGATGATCTTTTTCATTAAAAATTTATGTTCTTTTGTCCTTAACCCTCATATATCATTTTACTATGTACTCAAAATTTCCTTATAATAACTCTTGGCCTGATGGATCTGTTTTCAACTACACTCCTCATTTCATTTATTAGAAACCGCAAGTCAATATTATTCACATTCACGTTGGATACATGGAGAAATGGTCTTCATCCACTATCATTATTTCTTTTTTTATTGGGAAATTTCAGTATTCTCTTATTGATTATTTTTTGTATGACATTTTTAAAAGCCAAACAAACAATAATATTATGGTTAAAGTAATTATTATACTTACAGTTGTTTATTCCCTTCATCATCTTTACCATTGTAACTTATGATCTTGGGGAAAGTTATAAACTTTTCTTTCACCAGGTGATCAAAAATTCCTTTTGTTTTTGACACGTCAAAAGTATATGGCGTTTGAACTGGAGAATTGTTCTTCATGGAAAATTCTTCACTCTTGCTATTTAATAATGAGACCGTGCTTAATCCATAATTTGCACTTCTGCCAAGGCAATTTCCTCAACTTCTTGGAAGGAAGAGCCTACAATGAATTTTATTTTAAAATTTTCCTCGCGTAATAATTCTTCATACTCTGATACTTTGGTAACAAGCTCATAAAAATCGTTGAATTTCATCACTTCGAACTTCTTTATAAGCTCGAAATCAAATCCTCACTGTGCCATCTTCACATATTCAGATTCAAGAAGGAACACTCTACACATGCTTCTCACTCTCTTGAATTTACGTATAAAATCATTAGAAGATTATCCCATCTTTTAGATCATCCTTGGTAATTCTGATATACTAATCTCAGGCATTATTTTGAAAAATTGTGTATGGAACTGGTGTATCGTTGAATTTCGAGGTATTGTTGCATACCAAGTGAAAGTAGTGCTAGTCAATCAATTATGGAGCAACCGTAGCTTGTAGTTAGAAAAATTATCTAAATTTATTAATTCATCGAATTTTATGGTAAAACTTGCTACATGTTCCACGCTAAAGTGACCATCTTCCCTCGAGTATAAAGTGAAGTCTAGAATGCGGTATCCTCGTTGATAAGGATAATAACAATCAACAACATCAGGGTATGGCTTGTGAAACTCTGATCGGTTGATTGCCCTCACCCTTGGCCACAACTCTTGAATAACAAACATCACGTATAGTCTCAAAGTCTAAGACTAGAGTTTATCATAATGGATGTAGGGAATAGATTACCCCCGAGTGTTTTTCCCTGAATTTGGTATTGAAAATCCACGTACTCCCCCATTACCATATATCCTTGGATGCATGTTAGGAAAAGTCACAAGAAACATATTATCTGGTTTATCATTATTGTAGTTTTGGTGTCTCAGCCCCAATTCATCTTCTCTCTTGCGTGGAGGAGTATATTTTCCATCCCGAACAGACCATAGAATCCGTGATTTCTCCTAGCGGCGGTTTTCAAATGCTTGAGAACTTACCGACCCCTGGTCTTGGTCTTCTTACAACTTAGTTTTCGTCTCTTTAGGTTTACCATCTTCTGGTGACTTGTTCTCCTTATTCGAAGATTTTCTCCATTCCATATTTCTATCATAAAGTCCATCTTGACAGCTATAAAAAGATTCGGTCATTTTTTTGAGAGCATTGCAAATATTTTTTTCCATGGACAACATAATGTTTGTTGAAACTCTATTACCACCAGAAAATGCAATTCCTTTCTTATAGCCTTTTCTCCGAACTTGTGTACAATTTGTTCGACTAATATTCCATCAACATCAGTTTATTCTTCTTGTGAACGATAACCTTTCCCTTGTGGAGGAATTCCTTCATGTTTATCAGTATGCTTTGAAGGCATTGTGGTCCCATCGAGAGTGCCTATTTATTTATCACGAAAATATATGGTAATGTCAGGCACGTGATCGTGCCAAATCTGAATGACCTGATTTCTATTATCAAATGTTGTGTGTCTCAATTCGACTGTTTGTTATAATTCCCTCAGTATGACATCAAAAATAAGAATTTGTTTGAGAAATATAATGAAAAATATAGAAGAAATCCATGAACAATATCAAATTTAATCACTTTGTTATAAACTCTAGCAACAATTTTACAAGAAAGCTGAAGAAATATATCAAAAATAAAAAAAAAAACTAGACTGCTGAAAATTGAAAATAAGTAAAGAAATTATTAAGAGAATTTGCATAAATTTTGCTATAGTTTTTTGATGAATTTTGTCGAGAGCTTGCTTCTGATTCTTCCTATGTTTTTGTTAAACTCCACACAGCGTTTCCAATCACCTTTTAAGATTATCCATAATGAGTCGTGGATCAACTTCTTCCATCGTGCTCAATAACTAACTTCTTTATGAGCTTGTGAAATAGAGTTCTCATATTTAATGGACTTTCATTGCAAGTGAACTTTGCAGAATTTAATTTGGGCTCAACAATTGAAATATTATATTTTTAGAAATAAAGAAAGTGTTGGATCATGATTAGGGATGTAAATGAACCGAACTGTTCGCGAGCTTTTCGGATCTCGGCTCGTTAAAAAGCTCGTTCGGGCTCGTTCGTTAAGCTTATCGAGCCAAGCTCGAGCCTTATTTTGGGCTCGACAATTTTGTTGAGCCGAGCTTGAGATTAATGATGTTCAGCTCGTTAGCTCGTGAACATGTTCGATAATAGGTTCGTGGGCTCAAAATTGAGCTCGGCTCGTTTAGCTGGCTCGTGAGCTCGAGCTCGAGCTCGGCTCGTTTAAGTGGTTCACGAGCTCGGGCTCAAGCTCGGCTCGTTTAGGTAGATCATGAGCTCGAATTTGAGATAATTAATGAGTTATAATATTAAAATAATTATGTATGATAAATAATAATAAATTAAAAATTATATTAAAAATGTGAATGTTATGGCAATAATGACATATTCCCGTAACCTCATCCTCATCTATTCCAAATCCCAAACCCTATTCGGCTATTCCCGTAACCTCACCTATTCCCCCCGAATCTGCGCCTCCCGACCTCCGCCCGCCGTCGGTGAGGGTCTCCGGTCGTAGCCCAGGTCCGGTCGACCATTATCGAAGCAGAAATCGGTAGATTTGAGCGTGTATAGGTAGCGAGACCCCTTTCCCGTCCACCTCTAAACCGCGTACGATTTCCGACGATTCTCCGTTCTTCCGCCGGCGCCGAGGGCTGAATATCCTTGTACCGTCTGGGTCGACTTTGATTGAGGCGTGAATCGAGAGTTTGGAGATCGTATAGGTCGCGAACCCTAGCTCTGATTATGGTTTGGTTTCATCTCCAAATACAGTGGGCAAAACAATTAGAGACAAAAGTTCAAAAGTTTCAGCCTCTCAGGTGTATTTGAATATTGCTGCTACGGCAATGAATTTAGTCTACTTAAGAAACTCATATTTGTTGGATTGTTAATGCAATGATATAAATATCTGTTAATGCAATGATATAAATTAATTCTAGCGTATGCACTCTCACTCCGTAGAAATTAATTCTAGCGTATGTAGAGACAAAAGTTCAAAAGTTTCAATCTGTTATTACTGCTACGGAATGAATCTAGCGTATGCACTCTCACTCCTAATTAATTCTACATATGATTATACGTATATAATCTTATTATTTAAAAATATTATGGTTTGAAAATAATTATACTTTAAAGTAAATATATAAAAAAAATTAAAATATTTTAATATAATAAACTGAATATCAGACATCAAAGACAACCAACTAGATATCTAATGTCGCCGCATAGAAGAAACCTTATCATTGTGAGGTCCAAAAATACAAGGCCACGTACGTGATACATTATATAGTATCATATTATAATATGATATGGTCCAAAATTATATAGACCCACGTAATTCATTATATTTATATATATATATAATATTCATTTATTTAAAATTCTAAAGTGTATCTTACAGAAATTACAATGTTATAACACTAGTAGAAAAATCGGATTTTACTTTGGCAGGCTTTACTTCGGCAATAATAAATTACGAAGTAATAATTACCAATAACTTCAGTAATAACACAATCGAAGTAAAATAATATATTTTACTTCGGATGTTTAAAAACACGGGCTTCACTATATTTTTTTATTATATTTTACTTCGGCATATCAATGTTGACGAAGTAAAAAAATAAAAAAAATAAGTTCATGCTGAAGTAATAAGATGAACCGCGCAGATTAACAAAGGAAACTAAACTATACTGAACATTTAGCGACGATTTGTCGCTAACAAACCGTCGCTGATTTAATCAGCGACGGGTTTTCAAACAATCCGTCGCCGATTTAATCAGCGACGGTTTTTCAAACAATCCGTCGTTAATAGCGACGGTTTTTTCGCGCATATGCGCGCACACTTCAGCACATATGCGCGAGTGCCTATGTTCTCGCATCGTAGCTACTGGCCTCCTCGCGCATATGCGTGCGACAGAGCGCGCATATGCGCGAGGTCTTCTGAGCAGAAACGAGCTCGCTTAACGAGCTTGTTTAACGAGCCGAACCCGAGCCAGACTCATTAAACAAGATAGACGAGCCATTAACGAGCCGAGCTTCATAATTTCCGAACGAGCCGAGCCCGAGCTTCAAACCAAAGACTCGAGCCGAGCAAATAGTTTAACGAACCGAGCCCGAGCCTGATACTGTTCGGTTCGGCTCGACTCATTTACATTCCTAATCATGATAATTTTTCTATAAGACACTTATATTTAATTAAATAGTAAGAGGTTTGTGTCGGCGAGAAAAATCCATTTCTGAATTTTAATAGTATAGTGAAATTAAAAGCGTCAGCAGTTTACTTTTTATTTGACCCAATCTGCTGCTCCACAGGTACGAGGAAAATTAAGCAAGAAAAATGGCGACAAGCCGCATAGTTACCGTCTCAGCTCTGCAATTCGCTTGCACCGACGATGTCTCCACCAACGTCGATACGGCCGAAAGGTGCGACCCTTTTCGGGAAAACCATTTTGGTGTTTTGAATTATTGTTAATCCATTTCCTCGATTCCAAGTTCCAATCTTTGTATTTCGTACTATTTAATATATGTATTCAGCGAGAAAAAAGAAACCTAGTCCTTGCTACTGAAATCTGCTTCCCCTCCTTAGTTTGAATTGGTTTTTACTGATTTGTTGGAAACTGTGTCTAGAATCAATGTGCAGTTTATCCTCCATTTTTTGTTTGGAGAGTTACTTTCACGGTTCACTGTTTATTCTTAGTTATGTACACCATTGGAGAGATTTTTATTTTGAATGAATCAAATTGCAATTGAAGTCACTCGGACTCATTAATTTTTGCTGCAGATTGGTTAGAGCGGCTCATCAGAAGGGGGCAAACATCATCCTTATCCAGGTTTGTATAATTTTTTCTTCTTAAAGTTTTGATCTCTGGGTGCCTTTTTATCTGGGTTTAATATCAAAGTTTTCTTTTTAGTGTTGTTCTTTCCTAGGTTAACATTATGTTGAACTTATTATTATTTATAAAAAGGACTAATTTCTTGTCATGACTGTTATATTTTAGTATTTCTTTGGTCGCGGATGTTAGTGTGCCACCAATACTTTTTCCTTGTGGATCCTTAATTTTTTTATGCTTTCTGTAATTTATTGTACAATTCTGCACTTATATCTTCTCTTCTAAGGCTGAACAATAAGAGTTTTTGTCTCCTCTTTCCTTGTCCACACATGTCTAATTAGGTCACCACAAGAACATAGAACTCTTGTTGTTGCCATGGATGTTTATCTTTCATTTTGGAACTAGGAATCATTTCCAAAGGTGTTCTATGACTGGATATTGCAGGAATTGTTCGAAGGTTATTACTTTTGTCAAGCACAAAGAGAAGATTTCTTTCTGCGATCAAAACCTCATAAGAGGCACCCCACAATACAGAGGCAAGAATGATCACTCATACTTTAGATGTCACTTAGTAACTTGTTCATGAATGTATGTTTGGTCAAAAGGATTTTGACTGTATGGATGCTTGTGTGAAGGAGCCGGAGTTTATGTTTCTAGATTTGTATTCCCCAGGATGCAGAATCTAGCAAAAGAATTGGGTGTTGTGATACCAGTTAGCTTCTTTGAGGAGGCAAATAATGCGCATTATAATTCGATAGTTGTAATTGATGCTGATGGAACTGATCTAGGCCTTTACCGCAAGTCGCACATCCCAGATGGGCCAGGTTCGCAAACTTCAAAATTTACAATTGATCTTATGATTAACCATAAGTTTTATTTGCAAAAGATATACTCTCTCAGGTTACCAGGAGAAATACTACTTCAATCCAGGTGACACCGGTTTTAAGGTTAGTGTCCATGAATCTAAATTTCCTTTGTCAGCAAATTTTACCTTGATACCGATTGTCTATCCTTAATTTTTCCACAAACTTGTGATTTTTGTCAATAGGTCTTCCAAACTAAATTCGCAAATATCGGAGTTGGTAAGATTTCTTTTATCCCAGTTTTACGAATAAAATTAGCTACCCCTACTTTTTCGTGTTTCAATTGAAAACTAAAGATGATTCTTCGTTCCTCATCAGGAATTTGCTGGGATCAGTGGTTTCCAGAGGCAGCTCGAGCTATGGTGCTTCAAGGTGCAGAAATATTGTTCTATCCCACGGCTATTGGTTCTGAACCTCAAGACCAGGGCCTGGATTCTCGAGATCACTGGAGGCGGGTAATGCAGGGTCATGCTGGGGCCAATGTGGTAGGTTTCAAACGCGAACTCTAGCACGTTAGCTAGATGAACTGATTATGTTACCTATTTAGTATATTTTGTGTTGAGTCAAGACGAACCTAGATGAGAAACTAGAGTTTCACTTCTTTATTGAAGAAATAGTCTTCTTGAACTTCACATGATTGTTCTAGGTTTTGGTTTGGACAAATACTTATAAAAGTGTTTTTTCAAAAAAAATTATAAAATGTTTTTAAAGTTGTTTTAAGAATAAATATGTGTTTGGACAATTATTCTATAAAAATGTTTTTAAAGTTGATAATGTGTTTTGACAACTATTCGGTAACAACCTTTCAATTCTCATTTTTTGTTGTAAAAATACATATAAAAAACACCCCTCAATTTTTTGAAAACTATACATGGAGAACACTTTTTAATTTTTTTTTTCTAAAACGTTTTACAAAAATCTTATTCAAACACATATTTATGTTTTTTTCACTTATAAATCACTAAAAATGTATTTAAATTACTTGTCCAAACATAGCCATGATTTTTATGTCACATGGTCAATAAAAATTGAACATTATTTTTTATATCTTCAATCTGATTTAGGACCTGTAATGAAAATATGGTTATTTAGTTATGAACTTTTCTTAATACTGCTCTGTACGTTTCGCTCCCTTCTTTTCTATCAGTAGTCTAGTACTTAGACACCTTTTTTTTCATTTTGTTATTTTCTTGCCCATGATTGATGAGATAACTGAAATTTCTTGTGGATTTGTCACACTATAAGATACTTTTTGTGCATTTGTTATTTTCTTGCCCACGAATGGTGATAAATATCATAATATTGTTTATTACTTGTGGATTTGTCACTTTGTCAGAAATACACCTACAGAGCCAAACCCATACTCAACTTCATCAGTATTTAACGATTTTGAAACTTCAATTCATTCAGGTACCCTTGGTAACTTCAAATCGTGTTGGTAAGGAGATAATTGAAACCGAGCATGGAAAAAGTGAAATTACATTCTATGGGAATTCTTTCATAGCTGGTTAGTTTTTTGTGAATCGCCTGAGATTATCATTACCTCAAATTCATTTACTACATACATACAAGAACTTTCAAAATACTTGCTCTGTTAAATAGGACCAACTGGAGAATTGATTGAGAGTGCTGGTGATAAAGAGGAAGCTATCCTCATCGCACAATTCGATCTGAATAAACTCAAATCCAAGCGAAATAGTTGGGGAATATTTCGTGATCGACGCCCAGATTTATACAAAGTGTTACTGACATTAGATGGCAGTAATGTTTCTGAATGATTGATTATCTTATCTTTTCGTCTTTTAGAAAGTATTCTATATTATTTCTAAAGCTGTCAACTCTTCCATCACTTGGGAAAATGACATTTCTTTCGCTGATTATGAATAATCTTTAGCATGTTAGTATTCTCTTCTCCAAATTGCAAAATATCTAGAGTTTTTAAGACTTATTCTAGAAAACTCCATCTGTCAATTAGCATGCATGGCTTTTGGAACGTGCATCATGAGACGGTGTATAAACATTTCATGTGGATGTATAATAACCCTTATCTGTCTTGATATTGTGAACCGTGTGACTGATGATTCTTGAAACTTTCTGGCCATATACCGAAACCATTTTCTGTATATAGGATGACAAAATCTCATTTTCTTTTCTCATTTAATATTTTCTATGACTCCAAGATGATGGAATAACCTTTTACATATGATAACCGTATATGTCAATATTGAAAACTTGATAGAAAAATCTTTTGCAAGCCTCATTGCATCAATTAAATGCTGGATTTTATCATCATATCTTCCTTTGCTGTGGTGCATGGTTAGCATAGGGGCCTTGTTGTATGGTTGCAAGTATTTGCTGTGCAGTCATGTATTTGAGCATGAGCCAGGTCTTTTTGAACCATGATTCGATGAATGATGGGAATATGTATTTGCAAAATGATTCCTTACCCGTTGTATGCTTACATTTTTGTACGCGTTGTATGCTTATACAATAGAAATATTTATCTAAGCACGATTTATTTTTAAAAAAAAGTAATGGGTTTTTCATATTTTTTATTAGTTGTGCTAGACTATTTAAAATTTTAAAAATATAGAATGTTAGATTTACCGATCTGTGATTTCGTATCATATATAAATAATTGTTTTAACAGTATATGAGATGTTTTAAAATCTAAAATATTGTATGAGTAGTTACTAGTTAAGATATATTTGAAGAATGCTGAAATATGGAATAAATGGAATTTGTAATTTTGAGAGTGCGTGGTGAAAAACATGATTATATATTTTATTATTTTACTTTAATTTTTGGGGAAATATTTTCTTCGTTTGTAGATAGTGAATTCGAGAGGGACTGAACAGTACGAAAATCAAAGCTACAAACCTAATAGAAATAAAAAAAAAATTCCTTCTTGGAGCTTGTCATTATTATCATTATTATTTAACAAACTTGTAGGAATTTTAATTTGCTAACTTTGGGCAGTTTCTAATGAGTTAATGTGTCGTCTCATTGGTTAGATAGTTTTATGAGACGAATATCTTATCCAATTTAATATATGAAAAAATATTAATTTTTATATCAATTATATTATTTTTCACCATTAGATTATCCTATGTGTTACAGATTTTCAAAACGAAAAAGTCTCTTCTTAACTTCATTTCATTTCGTGTGTTGAATTTAATAAACCAATGTTTCCATTTTCCTACCCCATCAACACATGAATTCGAGGCTCGGTATATTAGAATTCAACACATGAATGAAGAAAACTCTATACAATTCGTCATTTTGCAGTAAAATTCAGGGCAAAAACTTGTGTGAGACGGTCTCACGGGTCATATTTGTGAGACGGATCTCTTATTTGAGTCACCCATGAAAAAGTATTACTTTTTATGCTAAGAGTATTACTTTTTGTTGTGAATGTGAATAGGGTTGACCCGTCTCACAGATTATTATCCGTGAGACGGTCTCACATGAGACTCACTCAAAATTCAGCACACAAAAGATTCAAAAATAAAAACAGGGAAAAAAAGGTCTTCAAAACCATTAATCCTCCTCTTCAACACCTTATTAGCATAAACAAGTTAAAGGAAAAAAAGAACAGATCTTAAAATATATTATGTGCAGAAAAACTAACAAAAAATTCCAATTCCAATTTTTTTTTAGAAACTGACCCGAACATTATGGCTATAGATCCGGATGAAGGAGCCGAGAGAAGACCGCTGCCAATGACTTCATTTACACTACGGTGGTCGGCGCCCCCGGGCTTGTTCGACCATTCTCCTCTCCATTTATAGCCTCTTCATCATCTTGTTCCTCTTTAGGTTCTTCTTCTTCATCTTCTTCACGGATTTCATCATCAGAATGAACGAACCGTAATCGTAAACGTCCTTTTTCGCGGCATGCATGCAAGAATTCTTGAGTTGGGATCCTTACTTCTTTAAGAATGAATCTCCCATCTTCTCTTAATGATTTAAAACAAACCCATGGCTTCCCGTTTCTCCCTATACAAGAAATAGGTGGAGGAATCTCCCTTCTCCAGATTCTTGATCTTCTAGATTCACCGCAGTGATTATTATTTTCTGTAGTATTTTTCATTATACTCCTCCTCTCTTCTTGATTCCTCCATTCATTACCACTAACCTCATTTCCCAACAAATCTTCGACATCATCGGAGCTTTCGGACCCGAGCCCTTCAGTGCACAGAGACAAACTCTCAGAATTCATGGAGGAAAAGGAGTCACTATGCCTGTAATGTATATTATGCCTTGACGGATCATAACTCGATAAGGGATTCTTAAATTTTTCTTGATGGATAATAGAAACTCCTGGAATATCGATCTTCGATAGATTAGAATTGGAAACAGATGAATCTGAGGATAAAGATGTAGGTGTAGAGGATATCTCATTAACATGGCTTTCTTTGAAGTGCAATTCACCGAATAACTCGGTAAAAGAGGACGACGAGGACGAACCATCGATTGATTTCATGGTTTTAATCTGTTTCCATGGCGAAAGAGATTCAAGAAAGGTTGAGTTATCTGGTAATGGCTTCTCAAAGATGTGTTCTAAGCCACCACAAGCTGCCATTGTTGGATATTTTGCAGTTTTCTATTTTTGTTTCTTTTCTCTGTTTAAAAAAAAAAAGCGAAGATAAATCAAGAAACAAAATTTCTTCTCCCCAAAAAAGTTGTGTTTGTTTGGATTTAAGATGGAGATGTACACGGGAAGAGGGTGAAAATTGTTGCAGATAAAGTCAAGGGAGATGGGAAGTACTATTTATTAGGGGTGCTGGTTTCCAGGGTTGCCTAGAATAAGGATTGGTTGTTATTGAGATTCTCAATTTTGGTGGTCATAAATTATGGTAAAATTCATTGCTTTCCAGAACAGTGGATTCCAGTGTGATATTTAAATTGGTGAAGATTAAATATATATATTCCTTTAAATATAAGGTAAAAACTCGTGTGAGATGGTTTCACAAGTCACATTTTGTGAGATGGATATCTTATTTGGGTTATTCATGAAAAAATATTGTATACAATTATGATTTTTTTGTTTGTTTGATAAAATCGGTATAATTTTTTTTCCTGAACATAAATGAAAAGAGATACAAATAAATAGTAGCAAAAACTTGTTTGAGACGGTTTCACGGTCGTATTTTATGAGACAGATATATTATTTGGGTCATCCATGAAAAATATTACTTTTTATGCTGAAAATATTACTTTTTATTATGAATATCGGTAGGGTTGATCCGTCTCACAGATAAAGATTCGTGAGACCGTCTTACAAGAGACCTACTCATAAATAGTGGCATGAAAGTAGTCATTATGTCCCAAATAATTTTAGATTATTGATGGTTTAAAATGTATCCTTAATGTGATTTCTTTATGGTAAAAAAAAAAAAAAAAAAAAAAAGAGAGAAAGATTAAATAGGAAGCAATCTAGGTATCCTAGCTAACTCCGGTTAGTTTGATCTTAGCACATATAGCCATATAGGTAGTATGTATACTCACACTTGATCTAATGACTACGACATACAGAGAGAGCCACGATGTGATGAAATACATTGAGCAACGTGAAAAAACAAATTTGGTCATTTTACGATCATTAGATTAAATGTTTGAGTATTATCCTAAGAACACACTGTCCTCGACCAAGTGAATTTCACCACTTAAATTGAAGTCCTTGAATTTCATATCTTAGGATATATCACTCCCATGTTCTGAATCCAATTAGCCACACTTACTTAGCGTAGCTGGGAAGGAAGGGCTTTGCCATGTTAAATATTTACTTAAAAATTCTTCCATAAATTTTAAGATCTTAGGCTCTTTTCATATTCATGGATATTGACTTTGCCTAATATCCTTGTTACATGCCAGAAATTAAGTACATCTGTCCCGTTTCATTTTAGAAAGATCTCTCGTGTTCGAACTGCTTAATCTAATCGATCGATAAAATAGCTTTCGTCTCTCGGTGTCGGCCAGCAGAGAATTAGACTAAAATTCCTGTGATTTTATCAGACGTGTTCCTTGCTTTTCTTCGAAAGCAATATTCAAGAAAATATGATAATGATAAATAACAAAAATATCCCAATTAGTTTGAAATTTAGAACCTTCTTGGTAGTCAAAGTCATATTACTTCAGAAATGGAGGCAGGAAACAAATATTGATACAATAGGCAAAATAATGCAGACACATCCAAGCATCCTTTTAAACTTATAAATGCAAATTTTAATCCATCTATTTTGGGCAAATTATATTCTACCCCTATAATATTCGAAATTTATATTTTTAGATAACAAGTACAAATATGATTTGAAAAGAATATTAATTTTATATAAGAAAATCCTTGCTATTTAGACTTTTCAAAATTGATAATATTGCAATTTGCCTGTTAAAGATTTTATATATCTCATTTAAATTCAAGAAACTTTCCACGGAGAAACGAAAAGAAGCATGAGGACTTCTTTCCACCCGTGTGTGAAGACCAAAAACTTACAAAGAATATACCATGATGATTATCAGAAACCTTCATTTTCTTCAACATATGATATTTTTTTCAGAAACAAAAACTTTTTTGAGACCATCGGTACAAAAAATATTAATTTTCATAATTGATACGAGTCAAGTTAACCTTTCTAACAGATATAGACTAGTAAGATTCTGTCTCATAATAGAGTTACTCTTTTCCAAAAATCCACAAACATAAACTTATAAGACCGTCTCACAAAAGAATTTTTTTTTTCTAAAAGTTCATATTTAGATCGTTTTATCAAAATTATAATTTCACCCAATTTTCACGAATCCACTATGTAAGTATTTTTTATTCAATTTCTAAAAAGTTTCAAATTAAAATGTTCGGCGTTTGTGTAATATAAAAACCATACATTATAGCTTCTAGCATGCCATTAAAAATTTGTTCTAGATAATTGGTATCTAAACAAAGATCATGAATTCAGTTCCCCGAGTCTAATTCTGATTATGATTTGCAAAACCTCGAAAAACTAATCAATTTTCTCTGTAATGCGATGAGCAAATATGATTGTTCGAACCTAAGCTTGAGCATTCGGGTATGGCACCGACAAAACAAGTTTGATCGAAATTGAAGACGAACTACAGGTGAGCTTCAGCATAAACCTGACAATTTTTAAAAATTTGGCTCAAGCTCGAACAGTTGGCAGTCGATTGTCATTTAAATTCACTAAAAAAGTGATATTAAAGTTCACAGGTTCCAAAAGGTGGATGACAATATGTTCCAGGACATCAGTGAAGGAGAGAACAAGTGATGATGCCAGAAGACATCGCCGTGAAACAGAATTCAACCGGTGAAAAGGAGTTTACATGAGATTGTTTCGTTTTATTCGATAACCACGTTGAGAAAATTACTTCAATCCTGCACTTCTTCAGGTCTTGTCTTCTTCGACCCCAGGAAATACCACCCACTGGCAGCAGCAATAGTTGCAAGACCAGCTACAACAGCATAATTTCTATAGGTGTCAGTTGATGTTTTAGAAGTTGAGGAGCTCCGGCCACTTGGGTTAGCATCAGTTACATTGGCTGTGCCTCCTGAGCTTCCTGCCGGAGCTTCATCTGCCTTAGGGCCCTATAGTGAATAAACCCTTTAAGAATGGTTTCATAACAAGATATAGTCGAGGCAAAACAAAAATTCAGCGGCTGACGTTTGAGAATGTTTAAGGATGAATCAAAGATTTGAAATCAAGATATGTTTTGATGCAATAGAATAACAAAACCACCAAAAATGATAATCTTAGATTTAAAGACAAATGGTTCGAAAAAAAAAAAAATTGGGCAAAATTGGAAGTTTCAACAGCTTCAATCACCACTAATACCAATGCCATGTGGTATTTATCTTCGTCGTGGAAAGTAGCGGCTGAGTTAAAGGTTTCTGAGGGTATGTGATAAGGTTTTTTTTTGCATATTTTAGTATGTTATTTTTGGGTGTCAAATCTGATTTTTATCTGTTTTAGTCATAATTTATATATATTGTTTGCCCCTCACATGTTTCGGTTGATTTGTAGGTGGACGTGCTAAAAAAGAATGGAATTATTGGCAAAAGTACAAGCATGGCGAGCTAGGGTGGGTAATTTCGCCCGCCCCAGCACGCCTGAGTGGAAAAAATGCGAGCAGGTCAAGCTAGGACGGGTGTTCTCTCCATCCCCAACGCGACACAGTATGGAAACAATAGTTGGACGATTTATTTCCTTTTGTGGTGGATTTTTGGACGAAAATAAATGATAGCAGCCCTAATACACATTTTTAGAGGGTGGATTTTGATCATTCAGCAAAGAGGTGCACAAGAAAGGGGCCAAAACAAGAAGACGGAGGAGAGCAAGAGAACTCAACCGAAGAACGAGAACTTAATAAGTGTTTTTCTTCGTTTCTTTTTTCTTTAGTTGGGATTAAGGAAATCTTATCCCCAAACATTTATGTAGTAAATTTTTTTTAAAGATTAAATTTTGTCTAAATATACTTGATTATGTCATTGATATTTCTCGCAATCTTGGAGTACGATCAATTTCGAAGAGATTTTATGTGTTATAATTGAAAACCGAGTGGAGATTTTATAACATGATATAATAACATAATTTATGGATCTACAACTTGCATAGACATATGAAGTTGAAACATGTTGATAGCCATAGTCACGGTTCATTAATGCTATTGCAATTGTTAAATAACACGAGGACACTTGGCTACTTCATTTAATTAGATTAATTTAGCTCGACACATTATATTGATAGACTAAGAATTCTGTCAAAAGCATAACTTAATAATTGAAATTCAATCATTTAAAAAAATTCAGGGGTTAGTGAATCAAGATCCTAGCAATTGTTTATTTATTAGTTTGATTTATATTATTTATATCGTGTTAGTCGTGTTAGTAAATTATTTTATTTGACCTTCAATTTAATTTATTAATTAATTCAATTTTCATTTTAGTTAACTAAAGAATTGTGTTTAATTTAAATTTGTCTAATTAATCTCTGTGAGAACGATACTCGTATTTCGTACATTATATTACAACTTGACTTTTGCACTTGCGATTCATTCGAGCACAAACTCTTATTTTATTTTTATTGAGAATTTACTGTGCAAGAAAAGCTCGATCAGTATAAAGTGAGTCATTTTAGAGAACCTGCCAACAACAACAAAAACAAAAGTGTGCCCCCTGCTAGACCTAGGCAAACCCAAAACAAAATTCATCGATACATGATACATCTACCTATGGTTCAGTTGGAATAGGCAAGGGTGTCTATAATCAACGAAGTTGGGACCTAGACTTAACCTGCCTACACGTGACACAAAGCTCACACATCCTCTCCACATCTCTCCTCATGTGATGCCAAAAAAAGTGTTCACTCTATGTCCAAGGTCTTCTGAACTCCGAAATGTCCCATAAGTCCTCTCCCGTGCGACTCTCGCACTAACAATTCTCTCAAGGAACTTTGCGGCACACACAACCTATTCTCACAAAACAGAAATCCCTCGTGCCTATAAAACTTGCCAAATGCTGCTTTCTCACATGCCCCAAAAACGTTAGCAAAATCAGGATCATTAGCGATTCGGTCCTGTTTTCCATCAAGAGTAATGAATTTTTCGCAAAAGTTGGAAGGACAAAGACGGTTCCAGTTAAAAAGAAAAGGATAAAGAGAACATGAAGTATAATCAAGCCAAAGATAAAGCATTGTCAATTATAGGATTCTAAATGTATTATCGAACATGTCCATACCTTCCTGGCAAGCTTCTCCAATTTCTCTTGCTCCATTTTCTGTGAAATTTCAAAAGGTTCCACAGTGAGAATACTCATAAGATAGATTCATAATGTTGGTGTACAGGAATGCACAAGCATGAAACCAAAATAAATCAGCTAAGATGCACAAGAATGGACAAAAAAGTTCCTATAAATGGCCCAACAGAAAATTCTCCAAGTACCACATCCATGATCAAGGATACACATCAAGGAAGGTTGGGAGCTGACAGATAAAATGAGACAGTTCCAGAAATATGAGGGTTTGGTTACCCATGAACAAAGTAGCAATAATATTCTCTCAATTAATCACAAGAGAAAGAAGGTCCATATTAAATACAAGTAGCTGATTGCTTATACCATCCACTCATGACATTTCCTCATTCTTGCCACAAGTATACCGATCTTCTTTTATAGCCCTCCGTTGCTCTGGTTGCATTTCAATTCATATCTCATGAAACAGTGAGCATTGAGATGTCAACAAATAAATGCCACCCCAAGGCCATTTATACTTTGAATAGATTATATCATTTATGGGGGAAAAAGCAATAATGAGATCTGGATTCAATAGGAACAAAATCCTTGGGTTAAAATGACATCACACCAAATATTTTAGAAAATGAACAAAAAAAGAAACAGAAAATTTCGACCACTTGCTTACAAATTCAATAGCAGACATGTGATCAGAGAATGTAGGCATCTTTAAAAACTGTAAATGAATGCTGATAAATATCTTAAAAATTCAATACCAGACATATGATCAGAGAAATGCAGGCATCATTAAAAACTGTAAGTGAATTTTAGTGGATAAATATCAACTTTCACAGGCAAATCAAATATTCAATCATATTAAGACAAGAAAAAAGCAGAAACTTAAATTGCAGAAATAGAGATTAAGAAAATTACCTTGATGTAGATGTTTTCTGCAGCCTTCTCCTCCTCACTCAGGACTTTTCCACTACTTGACATCCTACGAGATATGACATATCTAAAAGCATTTCGAGTCGCCATACCACAACAGATTTCCTGTCAACAATCAAACTTCTGTCAAACACATAGATTTCTCAAAGACATAACAAAACCAGTAAACTGTAACTCTTCCTGATCCACTTTAACTCTTTCAATTAATAAATAAGTTCCACACATTAAGGTATTGGTAGCGAAGGCATAAACAATCCATCAATGAGGTACAAGTACATTATTGGAATACTTAAGCTAAACTCTAGTTATAAAAGAAGAATAACCAACACTGGACATTCCACAAACATGTTTTGTGATTCAGCAACAATACAACACCAGACAAATTATCAAGAAGAACCCCGGATTATAAATCCTCAAGTACAAGTTTGCATCACATCAAAACACACCATTCTCTCATCAATATAAAAAAAAAAAATACCAAAGCAAGCAAAATAATATTGACAAATGGATGCTAAAGCATGCTCGTGTACATAAAATAAAAAACCGAAAATATCCCGAAAATATCGTTAGTGCCACGAACTGAAACAAAAAAAAATTCGAAGGTACTCAATATAAAAGAGAAACCCCAAAAATTAAGATAAACCATAAACGAAAATACGATCGGGTGAAAACAAAAAAAAAACTGGGATTTATCTAAGAAAACACACGTATCAATACATATAAACGAATAAGCATACGACATTCTTCTCCTGAAAAATCGCAGAAGTAAACCAAAGGCACCACCGGAATACCAAACATCCCGAAGAAAAATCAAGCCACAATTCTAAACACCACAAAATCAATAAATTTTTAACCAGGAAAACACACATCGAATGTATGATAAACTATAGGTTGAGTATTTACCACAGCACCTGGAGCTGGTCGAGGGAAATGGGTTTTGGGATTTCGAAATGGAGTGTAGAATAGGGAAGGAGAATATGGTTACTGCGAAGACTTGTAGACTACGAAATCAGAGTGGGCCGGCCCAATAGATTTCTTAACTTCGATTCAATATTATGGTTTTATAAAATTTTGATAAATGTATTAATTTTTGAACTTTTTATTGTATATTTACTAGATTAAAAAATGTTTTTAACACTTGACGATTATGCGGATCTAAAGTAGGTCTCTTGTGAGACGGTCTCATGAATCTTTATATGTGAGACGGGTCAACTCTACCGATATTTAAAATAAAAAGTAACACTCTTAGGATAAAAAATAATATTTTTTCATGGATAATCCAAATAAGATATTCGTCTCATAAAATACGACCTATGAGACCATCTCATACAAGTTTTTGTCGCGGATCTATTAGACCCTCCAAATAATGAGGAAAATCGGGTCCAGGTACAATTTTTTCTTGGCTGGACGAGTCCTCGGACTAGCCAAATCCACCTTATCCATCGTTACCATCCTTAATGTCGAGATGTTCTTCCCCATACCAAAGTAGTTGCAAGATCATACTTGTCATATTGAAAAGTTCTATACATCAAATTAATCATTTATTGGACAAACTGAAATTTGCTCACATTATTTCTAAGGTAACTTAGTCTAACTCTCCACCCCTACTTTCATTTACAAATCAGTCTACCTGTTAGAAAATTAAGGACCCCCCACTGTCATGTTTTTTTTAATTCCAAATCCCTAATGCAATTAAACGAGATATTTATAGTTTCTTGTATTAAGATTTCTTAATCATCTTCCCTCCACCTCGAACATCCACGTCCGTGCGAATGTACCAATTCCTCCTACGTCGAATGTAGGATCATAAAGGCCGTTGAAACGATGTTCCAAAACAGACATCATGTATATTGCTTGAAACATTTAGCTGATAACTTTATAAGACATATGCATTTTGTGTCATATGTTTGTTGTTGTACTGCTACCTAATTGTTTTAATCCTTTAGCAAGATATTCATATTGGCATTATTGTTTTATCTCCTCTTTGTTTTTTGTGGTTATATGATGCAGAGATATCTATCACGACTGAGCCTAAGACCTGTGTACTGTCCTTGCACCGAGCCATGCACCAAATTCCCAAACCATGTGCATGTGGTGATTGTGCGGCCAAGCTACTTCGCTCCAGTCCTTGCCCACGAACCAGGCACGAATCAACCCTCCTAGGTCTTATGGATGCAACCCAACCACATCACACCGTCTGCACCCTCGAAGAACCAAGGTCGAACCCTAACACTTGCAAATCCCATGATTTCGTTCGGATCTTTCTCCTCTCTTTACTAGACCTGTCCAACCCCATCTAGGACTCCTAGACAGCCTCAAATCATGCTCATACCATCGTAACCTGGCAGCCCTTTTTGCAACATCAAGGACGTGAGTTATATATCAAGAAATCCAAGATTTTCTATGCTTCAACCATAAAAATGAAAATAATATCATGATATCAGATTTTTCATGCAAGAATATATATTCACACATAATACGGCTTGAATGATGAGAAAATGAACGTGTAAGGTGTGCCTTTGCTTGATTCAAGCACGAATAATTGAGTCTAGACATGTAGGAGTGTTTCCGGAGGGACGGGGAACCCTTTGCTGTGATTTTTCCCTTCAAAGCTAGCATGAGACATCCTTTGGACGTGAGTGTGTGTGCGGATGATGCTAGAGAAGAGATCCCTAGTTTATTTTTATTTTTAACGTTAGATTTGTGGGGAAAATAGACTTAATTAGGAGTCAAGGCTTTGATATAAATACTTAGGCAGACATATAGGCCCAATAGTCCTAGTATAATAGGGCCATTAGTACGTTTGAAAATATCTCGTTTAGGAAAATTTAGAAAATATTATCTGAGTTTCCAAAAAGTCTTTATTTTAGTCGAAAATCGATTACCTATTTAAAATATGACTCAACATGTAAAAGTATCTCAAAATACATTATTTTCGAAACGTACACATTCATTATACCATATATTAAATAATTAAAAATAATTATTTAATAAAAATATTTTTCATTTAACCGTTCCCGGCCTCCGTTCCTCGGTCAAGCCTCGTATAACCTTGAAAACACTGATTTATGCATTCTAATATAAATTCCTATTTTTAATATGTAAACATCTCTATCATATTTAATTAATGCAACTAAAATAATTTAATCAGACATTAGCTTCATCCTCCGAATAATTTAGCCACTTGAATTTGACCATTTGAATAACTTTGTTTCGATGCCTTCTCTCTTGCCTATCTAGAATCTGTGTAGGACTTTCCTCATAAGACATATTTGGTGTCAACTACAAAGGCTCATAATTCAGTACATGTGAATGATTCGACGTATACTTTCGCAGCATCGAGATATGAAACACATTATGCACTACAGCTAGAATCGATAGCAAAGCCACACTATAAGCTAATGTTCTAATCTTCTCCAGAACCTCAAACAGTTCTATGAACCTCGGACTGAGTTAGTCTTTCTTGCCAAATATCATAGCACCTTTCATAGGTGCTACTTTCACAAACACGTGGTCACCCATTCAAACTCTAGTTCCCTTCATCGATTATCAACATAGCTTTTCTGACGACTTTGAGCAGTCTTAATTCTATCTTGGATTTTGACTACTAGATCTGTTGTATGTTTGACCAAGTCCGGCCCTAACTCTCCTCTTTCACCAACCTCATCCCAATGTATCGGTGATCTGCATTTCCTCCCATAAAATGCCTCGTAAAGAGCTATACTTATAAACGACTGGAACTATTGTTATAGGTGAATACCACTAGAGGTAACATAGATTCCCAGCTACCCTAGAAATCGATCACACAAGCTCGGAGTAGATCCTCCAGAATCTGAATCACGCTTTTGGACTGACCATCGGTCTGAGGATGAAACATTGTACTGAACAACAACTTCGTTCCCATAGCCGAATGCAGACTCTTCTAGAGATACAATGTGAACCTCACATCTCTGTATGAAATAATAGACACTAGAATTCCATTCAATCCGACTATCTCTCGAATGATCAATGCATGTAAATTTATGACACTCAAATTCACAGAGGAGAGATATTTTTCTTTCAACTCCTCCTTGAATGGATAGGCCCCCTGAGATTTGACAACATTATATACTCCTAGGAAACCACACACGGTCTCATTTTCAAATTCTTCATGTTTGTATAGAGGGTTGCTCTTCACATGCACATAATTCATCGTGGGCTCTGCGTTTTTATTGATGTTCTCTTACACAGTTGATTGATTTGTTTCATCAAGCACCTGATCACCCCTTCTTTATGGTAGTTTGAACCATTTCTCCTGATTGAGGAATATAATTTCAGGGCAATCAATGAAAATCACCAACATTTGAACTTCTTGAACCTTTTTTTTTGGATTCTTGGGTTGGTCACTCCCTTGATTCATCTATTTGTCATTAGCAGATAGCACTGAGATTGAACAATTGATGTTACGTGTCTTAGAACTCCCTATACCTTTTCTCATATCCTTGTTGTGGTTACTCTCATGATTAACTTCTTTGCCACTCGCTTTTTGGTATCCCTTGATGAATGAATTTCTTTTTCGCAATAACTTCTTCATTTGTGTGAGGTAGTATGTATATGTCATCATGATCGTGGACTGTTAAAGTTGGGAGGTGAGTGCCACCTGCCTTGCCATTCTTTGGTCCTTTTTCAATCTCATTGGGGTAGTTGCTCCCCCAACTTGCCTTCACAGATTTGTTCGTTGTCTGCTTCACCACTGCTTTCACATAGGCTAGAATACCATTGGCAAGAATCTTTAACACTTGTATTTTTTTGTTTTGCTTTGGTTCGAGGCTTCTGCATTCCCTTGAATGTACCATGACCATGATGTTGGCCTCTTCAATCTATTTAACTATGTTTTAAACATAAACTTTTTGTGCACTTTCTTCAATCATATCTTCTTTAAGGTTTGGTGAAACTTCCACTCCCTTCAGAATTTCCTCGTCTTTGACGGCATATCTCCGATCCCACTAGGTGTGCCAATTTTGTTTGCACAATTTCTTGAGTTGCATGTGTCAGGTGCTACAAGTACCAATTTGTGTGAAAAAAATAATAAAATCTAACTTATAACTATTCAAACGACATAAATCATAAATTCGATCGTTAGAACTAATCTCCTAAACTAATATGCACAAAAATAAAGGAAATTTATTGAAACGACAATGAAAATTGAAGAAAACAAACTATAAACACGATTTTATTATTATAAATCACTAGAAATATGAAATATGGAAATTACAATAAACTTGCAAAAATCTGGAATGATAAATACATAAAATGCTTGGAATTAAACTAAAAAGATAAATTACTTGAAGATGAAAACTAGATATTTTGCAGACAATTTGTAGAAATTGTGTTGTTGAGCGACTGAGTTCTTCTTCGTTTTGTGTCGATTCTTTCTTGTTCTCGCCACGATCTCCACCTATCTGCATGTCCTGATCTATTAAAACACTTTGCACTAATGAGCTTTTCTGACGTACACATTGTTTTAATTATTTTTTTTGGGCTTGTCCATTTTTAGACTAAATAAATTAAAATATAGTGCCAACAACACGATTTAATATTCAAGATTCTTGTCTCAATTATAGCCGACAAGTCAAAGTCGAACCATATACCATCGATTCTTGTTTTGAAAACAACGTGTTGTGGTTCATCAAGCTATCATATTCTTATGGTTTGAATCTTTTTTTGTATCCATAATTTCATATTATTCAAAAGGGCAAAAACTTGTGTGAGACGGTCTCACGGGTCAAATTTGTGAGACGAATCTCTTATTTGGGTCACCTATGAAAAAGTATTACTTTTTATGCTAAGAGTATTACTTTTTATTGTGAATATGGGTAGGGTTGACCCGTCTCACGGATTATGACCCGTGAGACGGTCTCACATGAGAGTCACTCTTCAAAAAATACACTCAAATTGTGTGTTTATTTTCCAAAATTATTGGTCTCGTGTGCATACGCCGCGTGCATGTCCAATCAATTTTTTTTAAAAAAATATTCTTATTAAAAAATTGAAATTAAAAATAAAATTATAACTTTTCTGAGTTTTAACAAGTTTAGATTTTTTTTATATACACAACTCTTTTCTAATAAGATAGTATGATATATAGATTGATGTTTATTTTATTTTTTGAAAGGGATACATGGATTTCAAGTCCTTTTCATATCCTTTTTTTTTTTTTGTAATTTTTAAGATAATAATGATTTATTACAAATTCTCGTCAACTGGAGCCATATAAAATTATTGGAGATTAAAATTAAATCTTCTGATGCCTACGTTTTTAAATAACTATCATATTTGCTGCATTTATGTTTTCCACTTTCACGAGCACTGTAAAATTCTAAAATACCATGGTCTTGGAAGTGAGTTGAAGTCAGATCAATAGCCTTCTAAACAATATTTTTAACAAATTACATTCAAAACTTTTGAATCCGACCCGATTGTCCATTCAAAATCATTTCTCGAATGATAAAAATCATTTCCGTGAAGGAAACAAAAGAGCTTCAAACACATGACCAAAGGTATATATAGCATCTATTGCTTTTTGTAAACTAATACACTATGACTTATCTCATCAAGAAAAGAAACAAAGCCCATTACACTCGTGAAGCCACTTCCCTCAACATCTTGCTCCTCTATAAGATAGTTCTCGAACACCGTTGCATCGTCCTGGCCCCCCCTGATAAAAATGAGCTTGGGAGTTATACTCCTCTCTTGCTTTAGCTTGTTGATCGTGGTTCTTAACAAGCCTGTGTTAGAGAGTAGTAAAATTGTTAGTGAGCACCACGGAATCCCGGTTTTCACATGTTGAAAAGCAGGGCAGAAACTAGATTTCGGGTATGGTTACCATGTTGGGAACATTAAAAGCTAGATCTTCAAAAAATTAAGCACAAAAAGTTGACTTTTAAAGTCGAGTGAGGGCATCGTGCTCTTAGTGTATTGATGGTAAAGTGATGAATGAGATGACTTACAGTCCTGAGGTGGAGGAAAAGCAATTGCAGGGTCAGCTGTGGTTGAGTAAAATACAATGAGAGTTGTAAATGCATCGAGGAAAAATATTGGGCTGCCACTTGTTACGAGTGCTGCACGACTCAAGGAATGGCGAGGAAACGCTTGTTTATCTGGAGTTTCATACGATGTCAACAGCGGATATATAGCACGGCTAAGTGACGAAGGTTCAATGACACTGAACAGACACTGGAGATATATTCTGTAGTCTGGATGAACTCCTTCTTCATGAAGGCGAAGAAGTGGGTTTCTTAGCAAGGCAAAGACTAAGCGGGGTAAAGGTTGCAGCTGAGGGCATTGGGTGAACGCAATGTCAACATTAGCGGTCGTCATACTTCCTCTCGGATATTCAGAAATCTTGCAAGCATCATCGTACTGAGCTGTAAGATTTACAAGCCACTCTTGAAGTGAACTCCGGCCCTCTCGAACTCCTTGCTCCAAAGAGGCCAAAATCACCTGAGAATAGTTATGCCGGATAAAAATGATAGGACCAACTGAAAGTAAACACTACAGCTAAAAGAACCGAAGGAAACTTGCCAAAACACGATCAAACTGGCTTGATGCAAAGAAGAGTTTTTAGAGGCAGAATTTTACCTCGTGAACAAGGATAGAAAGAACAACTTCAGGATCAACACTGTCATAAATCTCGTTGATGTTCCGTGCTGTTCCAAACTGTATGGTTCTGATTCTCAGTCTCCTTTTCAGGGAATATTTAGCTCTGTACACATTTAAAATGTTCAAGCTCGAACTAAAGAAATGGAGGTGTAAGAAGTGTAAGATTTGCACAATTCTCCACAGTCAGAAGGTGCAAGTTTAGCTGCAGTAGGGATAACGGAAATTTCTATTCTAGTTCTATCATCAGCTATGGGTTCGAATCTCATTTCATTTGATTTCTCAGAAAGCTTTAGCACATTTCTAATTCAAAGATAGAAATTGCTGAACTCTTCAAGTTAGTTTCTTAAGCCATAAACTTGGATCAAAAAAAATATCCAGCTTGTGTAGTTCGGTAATACTCACAATTTACTCAAGTATTTGTTAATTTTTGTTACATTGGACTACTCGTTCTGGGGTGGCACAGAAGATGAAAAGTACATGACCATGTGCGCTAGCCATATGGTGATACAATTTATTTTCTTGTTTCTAGCTGGTCAAGCACCTCTAGGTACATTCACTTTTTTTTAATCAACGGAATGATTTCGGGCCATATGAATGTTTCCCATCATTTGATTTTTTACGGTTACACTTCTGTACCTAAGAACAGCAGTTTGGAGAGAAGATTTCACTGAAACGAGCAAAGATGGTGGATCCAGAAACAGAATTGCCCAAAGCTCCTTGATTCTGTCTTTTTAAATTCTTCGCAATTTTCTGTGTTTCTGAATTTAGTTTTGGGCTAATTATTTTTATCTGGGAGTCAAGTAATGCTAATTCAAAATTATAATTTGATTTTTTTATATAACATTTTGATACTCTTTTCCAGTTCTAGGCATTGTTTCCCATTGGTGCGAGCGGAGCATCATGCAAAATCATGCACACCCGTGTTGTGCTTACAAACGTCCTGCCTTTTTGTAGGGATTGGTTCAAAGTTACATTTTCTGCGTTGCTGCAATTGGAACACATGCCTAATAATTTAGTTTAATAATAAGTTGAATACAGCTAACATAAAGGATCGAATTTGGCTTCTATTTTGTGAAGTTAGAATTTTAACGCCAAACTCGTGGATAAGCAGGTATATAAAGGACTGTATCATGATTAGACAACTCAAATGCACTTTAATATAAATGTCCAAACTAATAAAATGCATCAACAGAAGCATACCTACTTGTAGGGCTTGAACCTGAAATTGACTTTTCAATGGGGGGCACAACAACAGAGTATTGAAATGCAATCTGCAATGTAGGCATTTCTTGGCTGTGTCTGCAGGTAAAAATACGCACTAATCTATTTGCATGACACTTTTTAAAAAAAAGAAAAGAAAAGAAAAAAGAAAACAAAGAAGAAACTTGACACAATAAAATCGAGGAACCAATTACAGTTTTCCATCCATTCCAAGAAAAACATCATTTTATATGGTCCAAAGTTAGCACATGCTAGCATCTATGGCACGATAAAATGTTGCAAAAACTTTAGAAAGTTTTCTTGTTTCAGTGTTCAGGAAAGGACGCGGTGGGTGGGGATTGGTATAATGACAAGAGTCTAGACATTTCAAGGTTTTTTCATGAGCTTTCCCTTTCTCCTGAAACTCACACATTGCTAGAATAATGCGTGCCACAGATCATAGAGGCACATGCTCCATTTATGATTGATAGAATGTAGGTAAAATTCCCTTGGCATTCCACTCTAACTTCTCTCCACCTTCACCAATTAGAACTACATGGTGAGCATCTTCTCCATCTAAACATACCAATGATAATAGAATGGTTACTCTAAGAATGTTTGACTGTCTTACCAAACTGCCATCCATCTAAACGTGGGAATACAAAAAATGAAACCTTGGTTTCAGTAGAAAAACACACATTGCAACAACTCAAGCTTATCCAAAGTGGGTAAAGGGATTTTCTTCAGAACACTAGTAACATGTTCATGATGGGAGGGAGTGGATAATGTGCTGTTTCTGGATTGTTACTGTCTCATTTTTTGGTTCTCAGTACCATTGTTTGCTAGTCAAATCGTACTGTTAAGCAAAATAATCTATCAGGCATTTGCTATCATCTGAAAATGAATCATTCATCGGGAAAAAAAATTCAATCTGCACTCTATTGCAGCATTGTTTTAAGGAAGTGAGGAATAATCAGCTGACTTTGATTGTTCCAAACACAACCAAAATCACTACACCAGAGGAATAATGAACAGGAGAAAGAATAAAGTATTTCTTTTACCTGGGGAATCCACTGTCATTCACAAAATCAAAATCATATGCATATGTGGCAAATGAGTCACAGCAAATAACATGCTGAACGTTTTCATACTGTGGATCAGGAAAGAAATGCCCATACTGCAGCATAAAATTGCAAGTATTAATATCTAAGTGAAGGAAAAGAAATAAAAGTCGAAAGATTCAGACTTACCAAATGGCCAAGCTTAAATTCAGAAGATGTCCTTACGCGCATAACACAATTGAACGCATATGGACGACTTAACATACGGTACCTGCAATCAGATCATGAAGATAATATGAGTTCACAAAGAAGGTGAAAAAGAAAATACCTTAAATCCAGAACAGGTAAATACAAGGATTTAGTTCATTTTGTACCCAAAAAATCAGGTGCATCGACCAAGTATTTGGACAAAAACGTACTTAGTATACCCTTCCCAAGTTGCAAAATCATTCTTGAAGTAGGTTTTCGACACTCACATGTCCTGAGGAAGTGTTGAATCATCGGTACTTGAATATAAAAATAAAGAGCCTCCACTGTCAATACTAAGAAATTTCAAAGATGCCAAATCAGTGTACTCATTCGTCACAGCAAATAGATCCACGCAAATGCCAGCTTGAACAGCAACAGCAGCCTGTTTGATATACGTCAACAATTAATGTCCAACAAACTTGGCAACAAAATATCTCCATTAGATCGCAATAAGTACCAAATCCTTATAAAATGGAGTCTGCTCTGGGAGGAGAGCACGATCTGCGTCTTCTCCTTTGCTAGCATATTGCTCACCATAGCGTCTTGTGTCTAGCTGGCCAAGACCATAATCTGGAGGGCCAGATAGAAAGGCAAAAACTCTGGCTGCTCTTCAATTTAGTGAAACAAACAAAATGAAAATATTAGCGAACTTTTTAGCTGCTGAGACAGATTAAGATATAATATAAAAATTCTCAACTGAGAGACATTCATGAATAAGAAAACTAGCCAATTTGTGACAATATACAAAGAGATTCAAAATAATCTACATTGCCATGGTACCTAGTGCATAGGTATTTCCATATTCCGATCCAAGATATTTCAGGAGAGCTTCCATTGCAACTCCAAAACCTCGCCCACCAAGTAACACCCCATCTACTACTTGACCCGCAGCTGTTGTCCGTTCCCATGAAGTAGTAGGTTTTAGAGTTTCAAGAGCAGATGCAATACGATCCTTGCACGTGTCAACCTACAACAACGTTAATTGAACATCGGCTTATCGCATCAAAATTTTGAGCTACAAGTAAAAGAACTAACAATTTAAAGCCAACACTAAATAACCATTAGAGAGAAAGCTTCATTGCATGGAAAAATCAGCTAACATACAGGAGCCAAAAATGAAAATAATGGCATGACATCTTCAAGTTCCATTGCGAGACCAACATGAGAATCAGGGTGAATAAATACATTCTTCACCACTGGTATGGGACCCTGAACATCATATAAGCCTATTTTATGGCTGAACGTTGCAAGACCAAAAAGCGATTCAGGTGCTAGAGCTGTAAAAAAAACCAGATATATCAGAATATCTACTTATTATTATAGCTCGTACATGCAATAAGATGACATACCTTCCAATGCCGCTAAGAGGGCACTTTTAGTAAGTTCTAAAAATTCTTCAGACGCTGCAAATTTTACACAATTCAGTGAATTAGAAGAGGCAAATAGTTGGTTAGCGGTTCATGGATTAAGTTAAAAACCACAAGCACTTTACTTTCACTTCTAGCGCCGATATCTCATTTCATGGATTCGGGATTTGTCCCAAAATTAGGTCCCACGACGAAATGAATAGTCGTTGAAGCCCTATGATTAGGAATGTAAACGAACCAAACCGCTCACGAGTTATTTGAAGCTCGGCTCCGTAAAAAGCTCGTTCGAGATCGTTCATTAATATTATCCAGCCAAACTTTAACTTAAGGATATTCGGCTCGCGATTTCGGATCGTTTATCTTTTTCGAGCTTGGCTCGTCTACATATTCGTGAATGTGCTAATTTATATGGCTCTCAAGCTCAAGCTCTGTTCATTTGTTGAGTTGGCGACTAAAAATAATAGCACTAATATATTTGGAATGATTTGAACACAAGATCTTGTTAAAAAAAGATGAATTTAAGTTATTTAGCTACAACTCATTTTTAAATTAATTTGCAGATCATTATACTAAAAAGCCCTTTCAAACACAATACATAAAATAACATAACAGAAATTCACCAACTTATCATGTTTTTCAACCCAAAATTTACACCAATAAGCCATGCGCTTGAGTGAATTTACAAATTATTATAATAAAATATTATTTAAAAAACTAGCATAATCAATAAATAAAACTCAACAAAACATAGCAGATAATTCAATTAAAAGGACTGAACACATTAAAATAACATGAACTTGTAATATTAAGACGATTGCAAATTTAAGTAAACTTGTATATATTATGTCGAAACATTCTTTAAAAAACTAACATAATAAAGAAATAAAATATAATAAAATCTTAATTAATGGAATTATCACATTGACATATCTAGAAAAATTAATTACATAATAATATATAATCAGGAGAATTCATAGAATAATAATATAACTTTATAGGTTTAGAATAATAAAATTAGACTTATCATTATCAAATAAATTGTAACTAAATTTTAGTATGATTTATGAACCATTTACAATAAATAACTTTAAATCGATAAATTTGCTAAAACTAAGATATTTTAGAATATAATATTTTAAATAAAGTATATCGAATTTATATTGATAAAAGAACTAAAATCTAAATTCTAGGATGGTATATTATGATGGTTGATTAAACATTTTATATACTAAATTGATACGTCATTCGACATTACTAAATATTTTAAGCTAATGATATCCAACTTATTATGATTAAAAATTTGAAAGAATTCACTCTTTTTAAATAAAATGAATCTTATTACGTCATGATTGATAAGAGTTATGTGTTTAATATGTCTAATGAATGATGATTCAATCACTAAATTTTCTAATGCAATGAAATAACTGTCGGAGTGCAATAATTGTCCTTGCTAGGTAGAGCAATAGAAAAACGTAGCATTTGAGGTGTTGTAGTAGTTTAAAATATTTGAGTTGCACAATTACCACAAAATATAAGTTTTGGTAAAGCGACAAGTACTCAGTCCTACAATTGTTACCAAAGTCAAAGTCATGTATTCGATTTTCATTGATTACAAAGAGTGCAATTACTGGGAGGGAGATTGTTGGGTTGCCATAATTGTCCTTGCTCAGCAATCGAAACGTCGTGGTTAAGATTTTGTTGAAATTTAAAATATTTGAGTTGTACTGTTACTACCAGTTATAGTTTTGGTAAAATGGCAAGCGCTCGCTCCTACAATAATAATTCAATTTAAAACATCTAAAAAGAATAGAACTATATATAATGAATGATATTTTAAACTTTTAATAAATGAAATTATCTAAATGAAACCTATTAATGTATTGAAAATAACTACTGGGATCATACTTATATTTTTATTTATGAATGAAATAACTATTTAATTTAAATATATAAAAAAAATTAGAATCATATACAATGAATCATTATTTTGGTAATTAAAATTAAATTATCCAATATAAATAGTTAAATACTAAAAACAAAATGAAATTATCGAACTCAAGCCGAACTCGAACATGTTCGAACTTTTCTTTTGGCAAACTCAAGCCAAAATTATTTTGATCTATAGTTCGTGAACAGCTCGTGAACTTCTATTTAATATTTTTATGTTTCTATTATATAATATAATAAATATATGTTAAATAATACTTAACTAGCTCAGGCCTAGCATTATCATCTCAATCTCACTAACGTTTTAAAACTCTGAACCCTAAAGAGTAAGCGCCGCTTCTTCTTCTCTGTTCACGCGGCCTCTCTCATCGCCTTTTACATTGTTCTCCGCCACTTCTCCTTTAGAGTTCCAAACATCTCTTCATTGCTTGGTGTGCTCTCTGCTGATTATCATAGGTCAAAGCTAAAACCCACATTCGTCACCAGCGATTTCACCGATTTTTGCTTCGCAATTTACATGATTTCAGAGCAACCAACAGTTTGTCAGCGATTTGACAGATTTGGAGGAAAACATGCTTGAAAATTCTCTTTTTATTATGGGCTGTCCGGTTGTTTAACAGATTTATTGTTAATTGGTAGTATATCATCGTATTTCTATGTAATTGTGCTTTTTATAATTATTCTGGAACTATATTTCGGAACCAAAATCGAGCTTAAAATGGAGTTTTTGTTCGAGCTGGTAAACCTAGCAATGGCTGAAAAATCTCAAATTTGAGCTTGAAAATTTCGAACCGAGCTCAAACTCGAATTCTCTTACGGATCAAACTCAGCCGAGCTAGATTCGGACTCGCTAAACATGATAAACGAGCTTTTAACGAACGAGCTCGAGATATTAACAAGCTTAATAATTTCAAAATGAGCTCATGATAAAAGCTCGAATCGAGCTCGAACCGAGCTCAACCTATATAAATATTAAATGAGCAGAACTGGAGCCGAATAGTCTCGGCTCGGCTCGGCTAGGATCGTTTATTATCCATATCTAAATGACTAGCTTTGAAGCCAAGATTTGTTCCCAATGAATAGGAATTTCTAGAATAAGATTCAATAGATGGGCAAAGAGCTCCAATAGCAAAGTCCCAAATATAACATCATATTTGTCCTAGATTCATCCCCATATGGAATAGCTGGAAAAGGCAAGATTATCAAGAAGAAGGGAACAACAATCGTCATCAGCTAATTGAAGATGGACATTCGAAAGGAGTTTATATATGTCAGATTCATGTTCTATAACAACCGAACCGATACAATTGGATGAGTGCAATTTTATTTCTGTCACCATTCATTTTTATATTTACAATGAAACTCAATTAACATTAATGGATATAAAGGACTTCCAATAACAATGTGGGTATATTCCTAACTCTTCTATCTTCTAGCCAAAAATTGAGCACATAAATATGACAGATCAAACATATGGTTTTCATAAAATAAATTTCCATCAGCATAATTGCTCTCATCATTACTGTACGTTCAAGCAATCAACAAATAAAACCCCTTTCACACATTCAGTTCTAAACCATATCAAAGAGAGTAGAATCTCAGTGTTACCAAAAGATAATGAATACGAAATAACCTAGAGCAGTTATACATTACCACAACTTAAAACAAAATCTTACAAGAGAGGTCAACTGCGGCAACATAGACTGGCCTTGGCTGCATTTCTTCTGATTCTTCCACTGCCACCATAAAACAATCAATAAAAAGTTGATCAACTACAAGACATAATACATGGCTACTGTTGTAGGGTCATCTCAACAATCAATCTCGGAAACCCCACATGCAAGGTGAGCATGCACATATTCATGCAACTCTTTCCAATAATATCATTAATATATTACTGTATCCCAATCTTTATTCTTTACACACTATATCAGCAAATACGTAAATCAATTTATGCATGTGAAATACGCTCTCTCCAATGACAGAAATATTAGAGCCAACCTAATGTCTTCTCTAGCAATGCAAATTGTTGCCACATCGTTCGATGCCTTTACAAATAGATAACATTGCAGCACACAAGTGAACACCAAGAAGTACCATAGATTCAAACAACCAAATATGTCCGAAAAACAAGTATAAAACAATCTGATAATGTAAACCCTGTTTATGCTAGATCAATATTGAAAGAACAATATGTACCTTATCAGATCTCATCAAGCCAGAGCAACAGACTGACAACACAGCGACACTTAATGAACATCTTATAAAATGATACAATCCCACACTACCTAGTGGCAAACAAGCATTACAATGGGGTTAAAGTGATCAGCTATAAAGCTGAACAACTATTAATGGGAAAGATATGCAGCGTTGCATCTGCCTTTCAAACGACAAAATGTACCAATGCTACAGAACCATGAAAATTGCTTTCCAGCAAGCAGCACAACAGATTCCTGAGTCCACCAGAACAATTCACACCTCACCCTAACGGAATAAAAAACAATCAACTCTGCATATAGAACCAACACTACGAAATTGCACCCTCATTTGTACTGAGCAACACTCGTAACCAACTCAAATTACATAAAATGAACTGAAATAAAGAGTTGCAAAACGAATGATGCAGTAATTACGTGGTATCTCGAGGTCAACAAAAGACGACATATTTTCTGGGCATGAGTCCGGAAGTGAGTATCTAGCTATAGACTGAGCTGAAAGCCCATTTAGTGTGCCGCAGAGTACGCAGCTCCATGACCATTGATCCTGATCACAGTAGGTATTGTAATAGCCCCAGCAATTCTCGCAGCGCGGTAACAACTCCCCGCCGGATCCGTACACCGGCGGGTTCCCGTTCTCATCCTTCGCGGTGAACGGCATCAGCGTGATGCCCCACGGCAAGCCGCACTCCTGCTCCCTCGGGTCGGCTGGAAACCGGGTCATAGTCGCCCGAACCGCCATTGCCGATCCGGATTGTCTAGAACTAGTATTATATCCGTAAAATTGTGAAAAGCAAAATTGAATCCAAGCTAGGGTTTATTCCAGGTTTTAATTAAATAGGGTTGGCACGATGGCGCAAGATAGTTTATAAAACGGCGACACTTCACAACTGCAATCGGGGGGAGCGGTTCGGATTTTTTTGAGTCAATTTTTTTTTTTTTATAAAGAAATAGGGAGTGATCCGGGCCGTTCATTAATGTCTGCACGGACAAGATGAAACAAACCAGGGAGGAGAGCAACACAACACGTAAGAAGAGCCAATAGAAAATCGCCAATTCGGTCTCAATTTTTTTTTTTTTTTTGTCTTGAGAAGACATCCACAACAATAAACATATTTCTCCCAAATATTTTAGCACTTGCCATCTAGTCATGTATAAAAAATTTCACTGCTCAAATATTTAAATATTTAATTAATTTGTATAAAAAGAATATGTGTTGAATAATTATATTATTTTGTTATTTTTACAGATCCGATAAAACAAGAATAATTTTGACTAGAAAATGAGAATCAAATTATTCGTAAAGATGTATAAAGTTGATTTAAAATGTATATAATATTGAAGAAAAACATGAGATAAAATTCTACTCACAATTAAGATCAAATTGAGCAACATGTGAAAATGATGTCAATGGAATTACTGTTTTACCAAGCTTGAATGGTACCAATGAAATTACAGTTTTACCAAGCTTGAATATTTTGACCATAACTGTCAAAATCCTTGGTAAACGAATAATAAAATTTACCACAATTCAGAAAACTTAATTATGAACAATATTTGTTTTATGTGGAAGCATCAAATCGGTTGAGAAGATTGTCAAAAATGAAGTGAAAGATGCAATAAATATTTGAGTTATTCACGAAGAAAAATTGCATCAATTATATATAAAAAATATATATTTTATTTTTTCTTGTCTCCCCAAATCGACATATAAATAAGAGTGTATTGTGATGGAGGAAAACATCCCTCATTTTATGAAATAACTTTGATATCATAATTTTCTTTCTTTATTTCTTCACTTTAATAAAATTATCATGTTAAGTATATATTTTAAATTCTTCATTTCTATCATGGGTAGCAAATCTCCCAAAATTGATATGAAAAGGTGAAGCTCTTGGTATCATAATAAAGTAATGATCTTTAGTTATATTATTTAATCTTTATTAATTATTTAAATTTTTTTAGTATCTTTTATTAAGGAGTTTTATACCCTACTTATACGAGGAAGTTTTGATTTATTGTAACTATATGTTACACTAAATTATTGGTATTATTTAAATATTAGTTTGATATTACCAACAATTTAAATGGTTACCTTGATTTATTATATATGAATATTATCATAATATTAAATTCTTAGTACCATTTAAATGTCAGTTTTATATTATCAATCATTTAAAGCGGTTACCTTGATTTGGTATTTATAAATATATAGCTCTATAAATACTTGACAACATTAAGTTTTTATGTAATTAATATATGAATAAGAGAATAATATAATATAACGATATAAATAATGATTATTTAGTATATTAGAAGCATTTTACAAGTGGATCCCAATTATGTTCGTTTATTATAACTTTATTTAAATATCAAGAGTGAATCATCTAATCTCGACTATTTAATTTAAAATTTTGATCAAATAAAAATCAGCATTTAAGGCTAAAATAAATTTTTATAAAAAAACAAAAAGACATCATATTTTTTTCTAATGACCTTAGCCACATATGACATTCAGACTCACTGAATTATACTGCTTGTGGACAACCTGCTCTTGGGAGTGTAACAATCAAAGTTGTGACACTCATCGACAAACTCTTTAGAGATAAAATTGGCCACGATGTGGAAGTATATGTGGATGACATTATGATCACGACAAGAGCATTCAAAGATCATATCGCTGATTTGGAAGAAACCTTCTTTACTCTTCAAAATTACCGACTGAAGTTGAATATGGACGAATGCACTTTTGGTGTCAAACAGGTAAATTCTTGGACTGTGTAATTACTCGAAGGGGTATTGAAGCCAATCCGGAGAAAATTCAAGCTCTGGCCACTATAGGATCACCGCGAAATATCAATGAAGTGCAAAAGCCGAGGGGGCGGATTGATTTGTTCTTTATATTTACTTTCCGACCGGCTAACACACCTTTCTTTTCTTGAAAATTTCCGAAAAGTCTCTAATTTTGAATAGAGCCCAAAAAAAGAACAAGCTTTCCAAGAGTTGAAGTTTTATTTAGACAAACTCTTTGTCCTGAAGAAGCATACCTGGGTGGGGGTGTTATATGTTTATTTGGTTGTCACATCCCGAGCGCTTGGTCTTGGTCTGAATAGAAGGTTCTGATCACCAACCAATCTACTTTGTTGGTCATGCTCTGAAGATGATCGAAGATATGATATCCATTGATATCTAACCCAAATGGCCCTTCCTATTGAGTAGAAAAGAAAATAGGACATCAAGAGAAGGACTGTTCGTTTTTTCCTTCTACACAAAACTTTGTACAAGAATTCTTTCTCCCGATCCTCTCTTAAAATATTTAGAAGATGACGAGATCGATTGTGTGTTGAGAGAAATCCATTAGGGTTTTTATCGAAATCATCTGGGCAGCATGGATCTAGCACGAAAAGCCCTACTGGCTAGGTTTTTCTGATCTACTATGAAGAAAGATTATATGTCCACTGATGAAGAAGTGTCAAATTTGTTATCGACATGCTAATTTGTGGTGGTAACCAGTCGATCTCATGAAGGATGTTGTGTTGTCGTGTCTCTTTGATCAATGAGGTTTGGAGAGTGTGGGACATTTTCCTATTTCGATTGAGCAAATAAAGTTTTTGTTTGTAGCAGTCGATTTTTTTTCCACGTGGATAAAATTCGGACTAAAAAGAAGTGTTAAGTTTCATCTAAAAAACATTGTATGTCGCTTCGGCATACCAAGAAGACTTATCTCGAACATTGTAAGGTAGTTTTGTGGGACAAAAGTACAAGGTGCGGAGAACTGAAGATCGAGTAGGTCTTCATGTCAGTAGCCTACTCGTAGAGCATCTTATGTCACTGAGCATCTTAGCCTACTCGTAGAGCATCCTATGTCACTGACAGAATTCGAGATATTCTAGGTTTGTCAAGACCCCTATATCAACAATGTTTTAGAAGATATCTGGTGAAATATTGTTCACCGAGTGTAAATCTCATTGTGAAAGGTGATAAATTCAATTTTATCCAATACACGAAGAATGATCTAGAACGATAACAAATGAAAAACATTTCTTATGATTATGTTGTGGAAGCTTAATGTAAGCTCAAGTTTGCACTAGGTCTGAGATTGCATTTGTTGTTGGGATGTTAGAAATATATTAGAGTAGTCAAAGTTTAGACCACTTAGAAATTTGCAAAGAAAGTAACGAGGTACCTTCAAAGGACCAAAAACTATATACTTATGTCATACGAGTTATACACTTGGAAGTAATTGACTACTTTTATTCAGACTACGTTGATTGCATTGATTCACAAAATCCTCTTCATGATATATTTCATGCTAGCCGATGGAGTTGTATATTGGAAAAATGCAAAGCAGATATTGATTGCTACTTCCACTATGAAGTTGAGTCCATATCTTGTTTTGAGGCAATCTCACATAGTGTATGGTAGAAAGTTTCATATCGAGATTAGAATTGTAGATTTTATATCTAGGCCATTAAGGATATATTGTGACAATTCAACATATGTTTTTATGACTAAAAATAATAAAAGTGTTATTCGAAGCAAGCACATCGACATTAAGTATTTAACCATACCCATAAGAAAACATATTAAAGATAAGACAATGGTTATCGAACTCATTAGCACTGAATTGATGATGGTCGATCATTTGACTAAAGGCATACCATTATCGAAATTTAAGGATCATACAAAAAGAATGATGCTTAGTTCTTTTATGTAGTTTTGTTGTAAGAACGATAATGAAACTATGATGCGATATTTCTCATATGTATTTTGTAAAATTTCATCGATTTGAAAAATATCAATAAATTTGGAGCCCGAATAAACATAAGGTTTATTCATTAAGTTATACATGCTTGAGAAACATAATATATTCTGATACATGAAAAATAATACTCATTTTTAGAGGACTTATCGTCATGATTCATGTTTTTGTTTTCTCTTATTGTGAATGATGAATGTAAGAAAAATGTGTAATTTGACAAATCATGTTGTGGCCAAAATCGAGACAAAAAGAACACATGATCGAGTTACCACATTCTGAATTCTAGACGAACGATGCATGTGTTGTCTCAAATTTAGACTTTTGAGACATGCATGCTCGTTTATTTTTTGACAACCAGGCTCCCTCGTTTACTCATTAATGGTATTAAAGTGCCTATAAATACCAGAATTCGAGGTTCCTAAACACAAACACACACATTAAGAACAACATCACACCATCTGTGGAGGTTTGGAGTACTCATAAAGTTTCAAACCGAATCCGATTTAATATTAATGTCGAATTTAGTTCATTCTGAAACTGATTATATCAGTTCCAAATTAAACGGAGCGGTTCAAGATTAATCCGGTCCTCAAATTGTTTAGGCAGTACCACTATGTTATGTATCCACAAGTTAACGAACTCAGGCCCAACTTCAGTTGAACTCAGGCCCAATAGTTATTTCTCCTCCAGAATCCACTCCACCATTTTCGATATATACACACGTGTAATATATATATTAGGAAAAGATGCACATGCAATGTATGTGTTATTATTATTTTTAATTTGATTAAATAATATTAAATAATTAACATGAAATTATTTTCGATTTAGAAAATTGTTCGATTTAAAAGGGAAGTTTTGTTTTGATTTTTTTATATTTAAAACATGGAGTGATTTGAAAAGGTTTTTAGTAGAGTAAATAAGGTAATTATAGAATTAAAAATTTTGGTGTCCTCAAAGTTAGTTATTCTAATGCCCTCACACTTAATATACATACATATATACATAGTAGATTTAAAATATGGAGTTATTTGAAAAGGTTTTTAGTAGAGTAAAAAAGATAATTATGGAATTAAAAATTTTGGTGTTCTCAAAGGTAGTTATTCTAATGTCCTCTCATTTAATATAATAATATATATATATATATATATATATATATATATATATATATATATGTATATGGATACACATTCTTTCCTCTCTTTATGCCATCTACACTTGAAATTCTGTTCAATTTCCATTTGGAAAAAGTAGGGCACGCCCTTTTACCATATCGAAGCTTCGGGTCAGTTTTCGGCCTTGTATTGATTTAGTTTTCGGTAATCATTTACTTTGAGCTTGCTGTTAGAATTTTATGAGTATATGAATGGCTAATTTTTTTTCCTTTTTATGTTTTTCCTGCTGTTAAATATAGTTCTTAGTTTTTCAGCAACAACTGAAGATGATTCTGGAATTGGGTTCCTGTTAGTTGTTGATACAGCAGGAAAATCCTGGTTTTTGTCCTTTTTCTTCAGAAAGAGGATAATAGCTGAAAGTCCGTGTTTAACATGTAGTAGATTTATTTAGATAGCAAACAATGGAAAGTGGAATGTCGGATAGGACCCCAAAAGTATTTTGGTTTTCTATGTCAATGCGTGTGAAAAAGCAGCCAAAATGATTGCTTGACCTTGTGAGAGATAAAAGGTGCGAGCGGGGGAAGGTTGCTGGGTCACTTGCTCTTGAGCTTAAGATATGCTGACTGTTGTGAATTTTTGTTTCGGTTCAAATGAAACGATGTAAACAATTAGAATTTTGTTTGGACTTGAAGTAAGATTTAGATGGTCAAGAATGATGTTTATGCATTCAATGGAAATATGAATTCATGTTATTTCTCTTGAATTGAATGTAGAAGATATTTTACTTTTGTTTGCCTAGTCTGTTTCTTTTTCCTTGCATGATTCGATAATGGTATATGTGGTTCATTGACTTTTGCCCAAATTAATCGAGTCAAGAATAACATAGGTTGGAGAAGCTGTTGATAGTATAAATGGAATCTGGCCAGCTTGAAATTGGTGGTACTGCCAAGAATTTAATGGGAGCATATCCTGCGGTTGCCAACCCTTCCATCCCAGTTGCCCAGGAAGAACATTATGGAAGTCCAAAGGTTGCCCCTCAACTGGCATCACCTGCAAAGAAGAGGACGAGCACAGTTGACAGTCATTTTCCAATTGAGAAAAATACACATCCAAGTAATAGCTCATTGCTCTTCTGTTTCCACTATTAGTCTGTTCTTTATTTTGAATAATGTAATTACAGACATATATTATATCTGTTATTAGGTTTACCTGTCTTGTTTTATAGATTTCTGTCTTTAGAGCAGCAATTATAAAAGGAAGGTGTATGAAGGAATATGCTTCAAATTTTAACATAGTCGATCCAATTTCATATAGAGTGCTTCTTTTTCTTTGGGGTGTATTAATTTTGGGCGCAGGTGCGGTGTAATATGCTTCTTGGAATCTTGGAAATAAGGATCAACTATGCAACTTTATCTGCCAGTCTTTTGAATTCTGGAAAATCAGTATGAGAATAATTTGAAATAATGACTTCATGGCACTTCCGTTAACAGTGGTTGTAACATCTTTGTGGTTGTGTCATTGATGACTTCTGATTGATTAAGAGGGTTACAGATTTTGATATATTCCCTATTTTGCCTTGTAATTTTTTCTAGCATGCGAGGAAGCAGGCTGAATATCTGACATCGTATGCGAATGGTTTCTTATGTGTAGAGTGGTATCTTTTAACGTTGCAACTGAACAAACTGTTAAAATGTCATTATTATATTTTCAAACACAATATAAATGAGTGCACACTTTTTGTTAGCCTTTTATTGTAGTAATATTTTGATTGTTATTTTTGTTTAACTAATTTGGAAATCTTCTAAAAATGATATTGTGCATACCTGAGTGAATTTCTTGAAATCAACAGGATATTTTTCTGATGCAAGATTCTTCATGTTGGCTTTCTTGAAGAAAACATCCTTAGGAATTTTTCCTTAATGATCTCACCGATCCTAATTTTGAATGTGCATATATACTTTGTTATTAGATTTTAATACTTATCAATGCATTTCAGGTGTCTCAAACTGTTATTTCTTCAAGAGTCGCTTGCAAGAGTATGCTCAGAAAGCAGGTATTCGAACACCAGTTTATGAAACTATCAAGGAAGGTCCTTCTCACGAGCCTTCCTTTAGGTCAACTGTGATTGTGAACGATGTTAGATATGATTCTCTACCTGGTTTTTCCAACCGCAAAGCAGCAGAACAATCAGCTGCCGAAGTTGCGCTCATGGAACTTGCCAACTTAGTCGATATGAAATTTGGCATCTCTCAACCAGTGGTAATCATCTTCAATTAATTTGCTATATTTATTAGTTTCTGCTAGTAGATATAGCGGGGCTAATATGTCCATTTGCTTATTTCTTTAATTAACGCTGTTTTGGCTAGACACTGCATCAGCCATTCCCATCGACCCATTGGTTTTTTTGGGTTTATGTTCTTGTTTTCATCTCGTTCATACCTGTTGGAATTAGTTTGAAATAAAAGGTAGGTTGATTGGATAGCTTGGAAGTAAAAAATCAGTGTGTAGGATATAGGGAGCTCTTTTAGTTATTTTTTATCCCCTATGATGTTATCGAGTGATAAGATTACTAGAGATCGTACAAGAAAGCACTGTTTGAAGATCAAGCTTCATTCTGGTAGGATGCCTTCAGTCAACTCACGTATTTTGTTATTATTATTGACTTATTTCAGAAAAGCAAGAATTGTCGAAATTATATTATGTTGTGCTCCTTGGCCCTTGCTTCACCCTCTCCTTCTAGAAACACGTTGGCTGCATAATTTGTTAAAAAAATCTTAGATGAAGGTGACCATGTAGATATATCCACTTGAATATTGCCACTTTGTTTGATTCGGAACTACTACTTTTCCTTTGCATTACTTTCTACATATAGTGGAGTGTAGTGACTCCAAACTACTATTTCGTGTCACGGTCATATAGGTTGGATCTTGTGCAGAAAAAAAACATAGCTTTTTGAGTTATGAACCAACAATTATATACCTTAATATATGTATTATAGGTTATACATTACTTCGTGCATATGAATGTTTTGTTCTTGCAAGAAACTTGTGATGTTTATAATGAAAATCGGATCATTCAACTTGTGAGATGATGCAAAAGAGGTGGCTTACTTGAGCTCTTTGTGTGCTATGTTGGGAAGAAGTGGAGACTTAGAACCACATGCTTTATTCATTGTCCTTTCGTGAGCTGTCTTTGGTTCAGAGCATTGCAGGAGATGGGTTTTGGTATGAGTAGTTCCAAGATCTTCGCACTAGCTATTTGCTGCAGATCTTGGACGTGAAGTCAGCGGGAGGGGTAGAATTTTTTGGACGGTGGTAGTTCGTTGTATTTGCAGTTCTGTTTGGTTGGAGCGGAATAGAATGATTTTTTACAATCTAGAAGAGTCGGTTGATAAATGTTGGTACAAGATTAAGACTCGAGCTTCTAGCTGGATCGAGAAGCGTATAGAGTTTAAGAATTTTTGGATCTCAAATTTATTAAGATATTGGAGATATATATATGTTGTTAATATAATGAGGGCGTATATTTTTCTTTTTTCTTGTGTGGATCACTTGTCCACTCCTTGTAATTAAAAGCTTTTAATTATTTAATATAATATTGTTTCCTAAAAAAAATTGGATCTTTCACAATCATAGCTGTTACAGCTATAATGAATAAAAATGGAATTATTTTCCTCTTCATAATCGATAGTCCTTAAGTATTTTTATTCTCCCCTGTGGTAATTAAAAGTTTTCTTCTAGTAGTTTCCTTAGCTCAAAGCATCATTTCAATTGGAACCTAAAAACTTGGACCCGTGTTTTTTGTCTATTTAAGTAGTGCATTTTATATCTGAAATTTTGGTTTATACATTCCATAAGGTAATCCCTTGGCACATAGATATCATAATTCATAAACGATTAAATTTCTGAAAAAGATAAGATTGATCAACAAAAGATCACTTTATACCTTAACTCTGATGCTCATTCCTTTCCATTTTGGTTCTCTTGATTGCTAGTCGCAAGGAGTGTGACCTTGATATTTGGTTGTATATATCAGCATGACACAGGCTTGTGTAAAAACTTGTTGCAAGAATACGCCCAAAAGATGAACTATGCAATCCCGCTGTACGAGTGCCATCTGGATAACCAATCGGGCAAAAAGCCCATGTATTCTTGTGTTCTTGACATTGGGGGTATCAAGTACATAGGGGCTTCTGCAAGCACAAAAAAGGAAGCTGAGATTAAAGTTGCCAGGACTGCCTTGTTAGCCATCAAGTCTACAACTTCTGCCTTTGAAGATGAGGTTGGGTACCACACAGTTGTTCCACATAAAAAGAAAGTGACTGATCTTGGAATCAGTACTCAGGAAACTGCTGCAGCGCTCAAACCAAAGAAGGGGCGTTTCAAGAAGCAGTGGAAGAAGAAACGTGCTATCGAGAAGTGTAACTTTATTAAAGGTAAGATGGCTATTGGATTGGAGGCGAATTTGAATTGTCAAACCAGGGTTGAATCTGCTGTAACTGGTGCTGTTAATTCCCAACATATTGTGGTTACAGATAACTTGGAAGTCAACATGGACAGACAGGAAGTTTTACAAGCGAGTGTTGCTGATGCTGTTAGCTCCATTGTTGAGACACCCGTCGATTCCCATTCCCAAATTGAGACTCCTGTTACCCATATGGGGATGCCTGTTTCCGAGATAGAGACTCCTGCTGTTTCCCATATTGAAACCCCGGTTGGATCAGGTGTAGCCAATGCTGATAGCTTCCAAGAACCAGACTCTGGACTTGCTCTCTCGGAAACTATGTCTAGATTTACTCGTCCAGAAACATGCAACAATAATCTGGAAAAGCCTGTGGTTTCATCTGATGAAGGACTTCGAAAAGACGGAGGATCAGCCTCCACTTATGTGGAACCCTGACATGGGAATCTGTTAAGGATCATACACTCTTCTTGGGTATGATTAATTAATCATCTAAATTTATTGCTTTTGTTTCTCTGCACATTGTTTCCAAGAAATTCGGTGATCAAAAGGATATTTTGAGGATTTGTGGATCGATTCAGAGCGGGTATTTGATTCATCTATTATTGGACTGTTTATTGGATACAGACGATGCTACTGGAAATGACACATTGTAATGTTATGTGATGCCACATAATTTAAATTTCAGATTGTTTCTGCTTCAATAGTAATCCTAAATCTATCTTAAATGCATACCTCGCTATATTCTTATACTTGTGATGTATTAGGTTGTCATGGGAGTCAAAACCTCAAATCACTCCCGAAGCCATGATATTTAACTATGATAGTCCACTTCTTGTCTGTTTTGTTTGGTCACTTTAGTTCTTGAATCATCAATTTGATGTTGTAATAAATGAAAAAAATAAAATCAAATCTAAAATCAAATTATGGGAATTTCTACCATACTTGAATCATTCAAGAAATGAAAACGATTTGGGAGCACTAATAAACATAAAAGGATTTGCTAAATAAAAGAATGCTACATGCAAGAATTTAAGAATTGACTTGTTGCAATGATTAAACTAAGGAAATTAGTGAAGTATATGAGAAGTGTCGGATGAATTTTTTGATTAAATTGTCCTTGTAATTTGCTCCTTTCACAACTCTCCACTATTTGAGTAGTTCGATGTGTATTATCCACATGGTGGTTGAAGGGTCCACTGTTGAAGAACATGGCTTAGTGTGTGGTTTAATTGGTTAAAATCGGTTGCCAAAGTGTGGGCAATGCTTTAATTTTTCATCCAAACAGAAAGCATCAACATTTTATCATAATGTTTGCCATGCTAGAGTCAAATCAAAGAAAAGAACAATGCAGATGCTTAAACGGCTAGATAGCAAAGATCATAGGAAAAACATCCAACATTCATGGAGCCAATGCTGCCTCCTCTGACGCTAACGATACTGTTTTGCAACTGAACTTGACAAGAAACAAGCAAATTCACCGACATGCTTGACACTATTAATACAAATCACTCTCCCTGTGAGTGTGAACAACGCAATCGGAAGTCGGGTAAGAAACACAGGCCAACAAGTATCCTGCCTCAATCTGATCATCATCAAGAAATGAGCCATCAGATTGGTCAACACGACCCGACACCATTTTCCCCGCACATGTGGAGCATGCACCAGATCTACAGCAATATGGAAGTTCGAGTCCTGCACTTTCGGCCGAGTCAAGGAGGTAGGCATCATCAGGGGCCTCAAACTCAGTTTCCGTGCCATCTGGGCCGATGAATTTTATCTTGTAAGTGGCCATGGCAGTTGCTCTATAACCAGGACTGGGATTTCAGGCCGAAGGCTTTGCTGATTGATTTAACGGACCCTAAAGAGGATGGGATCTTCACGAATGAACTTCTCATGTTTTTGGTTGGAGGAAAGACACTGATCATGCAGTTGATCGGAACCTTGGCAGTAGCCATGTTCTCCTGAAAAAAAAGATGTCTCAGTTTAAGATTGTACACCTAGTGACGTGTAAAAACAATATAATAAAAAATGAAGGTCGAAAGACAGCAAAAAAATTTGTTTAATCGAGTTTCTTGATGATTCCATAGTTACTAAGATATGCTCAGAAAATGGACAAAGACAAAAAGATGAACAACAATCACAATAAAGAACAAAAAAATCTAGTCATTTTTATAGGACTGAAGAAGAGTAGGTAGGAGTGAATTCAGCTCCAACGAAAGAAATCTCCAAACACTTCACAGCAATCATCAGTGCCCCTGGTTAGGAATCAGATTCTCCTGCTGACCACCCTTGATTCTACCACTGTTTTGAACTATCTTGTATAAAATTCAGCTTTTTGACAAAGATAAAGTGGATCAATGTGGAATTCAAGACTCTTAGTAACTCTACATTTCGAAGAAGAGTATCATTAGTGTATTACTGTATTTGGGTGCAAAACACAAGTTTTTACTTTGAGCACCAAAAGCTGGTAAAAAATGCAGCATTAATACCCAAAACTTGCTGCGACGAGTATCGGAAAAATCTGAACAATAACATCAACTTTGAAAACTTGAAGTTGTTATGATTAAGCGTTGCTCGTCTAATTTTACGCAAACCATGGTCAGGAAAACGACCTAATAAGAAATGACCAAGATCTTTAAGCCCAAAAGCAAAGTTTATCCATTTATTGCTGCATTTTATCCATGTGAAAGATTGCTAATTTAACATTTCACATGGATAAACTTTTTTAAATCGAGAAAAGCACTGCGGTCTTAAAAAATTGGGTCGAGTCCTCGACTCACCTCGGGGTCGAGGTTGGTCGAGCTCTTTTTTGTGTCAAGCGAAGAGCTTGTTTTCAATTTATATTAATTTTTAAAAAATATCTGTGTCGTGACCGTTTCGTGAAATTTCATGAGAACTGGAACGACGACCTCCACGACAGTCTTCGCGACCGTAATTGCGAACCATGGATCACACCTTTCAAACAAGAAATACAACAAAAAGTGATGCGGATCCCAAGTACCTACTCACCAAAATCTTTTCAAGAAATGAATACCAAACACTCAAGTTTGTAAATACGCATCAAACAAACAGTCACATCATCATAATGATAGTTCTTCTGCCATTAAGCTTACAATGAAAGGAATCCCACAAAGAACACAAGGAAAACAAATGAGTAAATCACACACTATCAAATAAACAAAAATAAATAAAAAATAACACCTCGACTCTTCTATTTTTAGAAAATTATGAAGTGATCTAGGATTGAATCCTTACAGAACTCGAAGATCCAATCTTTATCTGCTGGTGTCGGGATTAAACAAGAAAACAAATTTTACAGAGTACCTGAATTTGTTTGAAGATAAAGGGCCCGATTCTCGCAAATGACTGCTGATATATATATATATATGTGTGTGTGTGTGTGTGTGTGTGCGCGTGTGTGTGTATATATATTGAGTTCTGTAGGAAGAATTTGATAATGGGAGTAAATGATCAAAGAGAAAGATACCCAACGCTGCCAAACAAAACCTGCGGACGCCCCTAGATTTCGCTTGCTCCATGGTTTTTAAATTTAGAGGGGCTACGCCTACGTCTACATGGTTTGGTATATGCATGGAAGACGTGTGTCCACATGTAAAATCTATTTTGTTGTTATTAAATAATTAGTTAAAAAAGATTTCGAGGTATGCATGTATATTTGATAAAATAATTATAAATTTGTATAAAAATAATAGTCATTTAGTTATATTATTTTGATGACAATAATTTAAATTAATTAAAAAAACGTAGTTACGTGATTATAATTGATTCAACGAAATATACAGACTAATATATATATATATATTGGTGTGTTGTGTTATAATTTTAGTCCGTATATACATATATATATATATATATATATATATATATATATATATATATATATATATTGGTGTGTTTATATATATATATATTTTGATATGCTGCACACCTATGTGAACACCGATGAGGTGACACTCACCCATTAGATGCGCAATTTTTCAAGTGTGCACGATAGGTGTATATATATATATATATATATATATATATATATATATATATATATACTAATTACTCTGCACAAATGATGCGTGTGTGTAAAATCTTTTTATCATTATCGATGGATTAAAGTTAAATTTGACAAATTATGGGAGGATTAAATTGATATTTGAATGGTTGAAATAAAAAAAATAAAAATAAAAGTGTTTGTTGAAATTTAAAAAGAAAAACAAAAAACAAAAGTATAATATTAGTATCATATAAGGGTAAAATTGAAAAAAAAAAATTGGTGTCCTCTCTAAGTAGTTATTATCATGTCATCGCATTTAATAATATAGTATAGAAATATAGATATAAGAGTAAAATGTAATATATTAAAATTATTTTTTATATTAAAATTTCGATAAGTTTATATGTAGAAAATTGTTGGAAGTTTGCAAACTATAAAGAAAATTATAATAATTATAGGTTAGTTTTGAAAATACGACTTGAATATGCTAAATTTTATTCACAAGATCATCTTGTTTTATTAAATTGATAATTATAATTAAACATATTTATAATTTTAAACGGTAATTAATGAATTTTTTTAATGCTGAAAAGTGGATAAACTATGATGGTTAGGTATAATTTATAAATTTATTAAAATGTATTTTTATGTTATTTCTTATTAAATGAAAAATATAATTTTTAAATATGTTTGTAGTTATAACAATAATTAATATGGGTAAATATCATTTTAGTGCAAGAACTATTGATAAATTATTACATAATTATTGTAAATGAATTACTCGATACATAAACTATTTATGATTGACAAATTGATACATGATCAAGCTAAAAAAAATCAATTTTATCATTACCCTAAATTGCATTTTAGTTCAATTACCAATAATAAATTCAATAAGATGAACACTTTTTTTAAGATTATATATTTTTTTTGATTAATTTTTTTAAAAATAATTTTAATAAATAATTATCAACTCAAATTTACAACTAATTTTTTTAAATTGAAAAAAATATAATAAATGAGTATCTGCCCCCAGAGGATGTAGGTATTGTTTTTGCATGACCGGAACAAAAAATAATCATCATTTTAGTTTTTTAAAACTGGTATTTATATGTTGGAATTTGAGAAATACTCAAAATAAAATTATAGATAATGAAATGACAAATGTTATGTAAAAAAACCTATGACGTGTGACGGTCGAAATACCGATACGAAAAAATATGAAATCTCATTCATTCTCGACTTACGCAACTCTAATGATAGAAAGTTTCGTACTTGATTTAGATATTTATGATAAAGTTTTATGGCTTTTCGACTTATACTTTACATTAAATTTAAACTGAGTTTTGTGGCTTTTTTAGATGACATGTGACGCCAAAGCACCGATATGAGTTTTTAACTCATTTCCTTTTTTCTTTATAATATTAACCCATATTTATTTCTATTTTAACTATCTAACTTCTCGACCTATTCCAATACCAATTTAACACCATTTTTTCTCTCACTTTATAATATTAGCCCATATATAGTAGGTTTCTTGTGAGACGGTCTCATGAATTTTTATCTATGAAACGAGTCAATCTTACCGATATTCACAATAAAAAGTAATACTTTTAGTATAAAAAGTAATATATGGATAACCCAAATAAGATATTCGTCTCACAAAATACGACCCGTGAGACCATTTCACATAAATTTTTGTCATATATATATATTGAGATTACTTATTTTTCTCCTCTTTGTTTCAAGTTGACACACACATGTATTCACCGCAGTTGATTCCATATTTACGATTTACAAGTAATTTCTCATCTCATATTCCATACAGATTCAGAATAGTATTTTTTTTTCAGTAGATCTGTTTTATTTTGATTTATAGCTTGTTTAAATTTCATATTTTCTTTAAAAAAATCAAATTTTAAAAAGATATATATATATATATATATATATATATATATATATATATATATATATATGTATATATAACACACATTACACACCTTATATTTCAATTTCCTTCTAGCCATTTTCTTGTTCCTCCAAGCTTGTAGAGCTCGATTCTAGCTCTATTGTACCTAGCTAGGAGCTCAATTGAAGGTATCCCCAAAGCCTAGAGATTCGAATTTATACATGGAATTCGATTATTGGTATAATATTTGATATTTGTTTTGTTGGTGGTGGTAGGTTTAAATAATTTTGCAAATCGGAGGTAACTAAGAAATTAAAGATTATTTTCGAATTTTAGTCATATATTTGAGATTAAAGTCTAAAAAAGTTTTGATTTGGAATCACAAGTTGGTGTTTCGATTAAATTGAGAGAGTTATGTTTATTTTTCTGAAGCTGCTCAGCAGTTGGAATTTGTTCGCAAACAAAATGAATCCATTGTATTCAATTAAATTCCAGGAGTAAAGAAACGGAGATTTTGAATTTGGTTTCAACTAAAAAAGACTTGGATGATCAAGTATCTATCATTTTTCAATTGACGAAACTCCATTTGAGTAAGAATAAGTTGACTCGTTCACAAGTCTAGATACAGAGCTGAAAAATGGAAAATGGTAAACTTGGTATGAATAAGAGTCGAGTTGAATGTTGAGCAAAATAATCCAACTTTGAATATTTGGAAAATTTGATGAATGATTTGAATTGTTATTGACGATTATGGTTATTCAAATGGATTAGGCCGAAATCTTAGAAGTTTCAAGTTGATCATTGGGCAGTTGACTTGGTGTGGTATGTTACAATTCGGTTTCGTAACATACGATGGTAAGACATAAATTACGTTTTAAACATGTTTATGTGTTGTTTATGTGTTTTGTGGATTATGTGAGTTCTTAAATGTCTCGTTGATTTATATGTTTATTTATGTGGACATATTTTATGACATTTCGGTTAGGGCGTGATATTAGGACATATATTTGAGTCTAATCGTTCTGTTAATCGTTATAGTTGTTCACGACACTCGTTTTATATATTGAGATCATGATGTGGCTGATAGGCCTATATTGAAACACTTGAGACTGTAGATTCGATTGAGCAATCCCGCCTATTAGTGCAGCCATTCAGGATGAGCGCCGAGATTGTGTCATCTAGTTCTGTTAAGTTGTGCTATCCTGTTATACCGTGACAGATGTGTGGAGACCGAGTCGTAGGTGTTTGTATTAGCATCACAGCGTGTAGTCTATTATTGTGGGTGTTGGTGTTAGCATCACGACATACATGACAGAGCAGCTTAGTCGTATGACGATGTATCTTCCATGTACGTTTTTTCTCGAGCAGTACTTCTGTTGTTATCATATCGTTTATTTGCTCCAGCTACCCGTCATTATGGAGCTCAATTTCATGCATTGCATAATTTATTTTATATTTGTTTATGTATAATTTATGTTTATTTTTGTTGTTTTTTAATTGTTTCATACCATAATTCTAAAATTAGTTGTTTATGGCGGTGGGGGCTACTATGTTTGTTTTTGGGCATCATGGCAGGTCACGAGTAGTTTTGTAGCACAAGGGGAGGGTCTGCTAGTGGAGCTCGTGATTGAGGTTGGGTTGCATTGCTTCTGTCGGTTTGGAGTCTTTCGACTAGTATATATATTGAGATCTGATTATTATTTCTTGTTTGGAGTTAGTTCATGTTGATTTTTAGTCTTGTCGGCTTATTTGAACTACTGTTTGTGGATTGTTGGATTATGTCTAGTCGATACTTGCACGTGATTGTTTATGAATTTTTGAATTACACGTATTTTAATTTTTTATATGTCATATTTATGGAACTGCCATGCCGAAAGTTTTTTTATAGACCTTAATGTTCATTTTAAAATATTTAAAATCAATTTTCGCTAAATTTTTATTTTAATAAATATTATTTGATAATTAAATTGTAACTATAATAATCGAGCATCAGATATGCCTTTTCTTCATTTATTTGATATAATTTATTTATGTTTTTGGTTAAAATATTATCTAGCGTGATATGTGTTACATTTGCAAATTGCAATATATTTTCACATAATAAAAATTTATATCAAACAATTATGATATTTATTTTAGTCGGCCCAAACAATAAATCTTGGTTTCATTGAACAATCACGTATGAAAAAACTCACTCATTTTCAATCTATAAATTTCATAATAACCAGATTCCCGAATTTCAATAAATCAATATCAAATTCGAAAAACTAAATTGGTCATTATTTTTATTTCCATCGTCCAAATATAATATTTTTGAGTTCTTGTAATATAAATTTTTTTATTATATTTTTATCAATATGATAAAAAAAAATTAGTTTTATATTCGAATTGATAATTATCAAAATATAATTTTTAAATAAATATGAATTTTTAAAAATTAATCAATAAACCAAATTAAATAATCTAAAAAATAAAAATGCATATCAAACTGAATTTACAAAAAAAACTCTCGATCGACTTTTTCACAAGTCAATTTTGTGAAATATCTCTGACCCAATTTGACCATTAAAAATATTATTTTTATATCAAAAATATTATTTTCATTATATATATAGACTAAGTTGACATATATATGTACTTGAATTTGTTAATGGTAATAGATAACAGAACTTAAAAGTAATCAAGTTTAAGATAAAATAAATTTTTATTTAATTTGACCGTATATAAATTTATAGTTTATGTACCAATTAAAATATTAACAATAGTTCATATATCAATTTATTAATAATTCATATACCAAAATAAATTTTACTCATAATAATTTAGATATCCAAATCAAATCATAATCTGAAGTAGAAAATAAAAATGAAAAAACGGGAGTGATGTAGAACGAGTTGGTATCTCATGTGGAACGATTCTCCATATCCCTTTCGTCCAAGAAGACAAATGGAAGCCCATGTTTAATATAGAACTCCCGCAAGTTAACCATTATGTTATCTTTTAGAAAAACACATTTATCTAAGGGCCAAATATAAAATATAAAGTTTCTGTAAAGATTAAAAATAAGCTTTTTCATTCACTTAAAATCACCTAAATCAGGTCCCTAGTATTACTTTTTTTAACCATAAAAGAAAATGACACCTTCTTGCCCACATTTCGACCTGTCTTCTTGCCCACATCATCATGGTAAAATACTAAATGAGTAAAGTAGAGTTTGTTGTCTCAAAACAAAAAAAAAAACAATCTCCATAATCCATCTTCCACATTTCAACTTGAATACAAGAAAACTGATTTGATCTTGAAAATTAAACAAGAATATCACCTCAGAACACGCGTTGTGGCTTCCCCATCGTGCTCTTCAAGTACAAGCACCTCACCTGATTGACAACAAAACGGCCCTTCAGCAACCTTGGCAATTATAAGGTGAAATAACCATATATATGACACATTTAGGGTAAAATATTTTCAAGCTTCAACAATATTTTAGAGATATGGTACATGTAAAAAATTTTATTCCATCACCATGAGCAAACATTATAGCTAATGTTAAGAAAGATATATTTAGATGGCTAAAATATAATGGAAATTTTTGACTCACATTTTGCCAGTTTTTCTTCAAAAGAGAAACTAGGAAGTTGACACTCATTTGCACATTTTGGAAAATTTGTTTCTCTTCCATGTCACAATTTCCAACAGCAACTCCCATGCAAAGCACCTTCTTCAATTGGAATTTGACGGTTGCCTTGGTCTCATTCACCTTGGATTCTAGAGATTCTTGGTGGGACACAAGGGTGGGAAACTTACCTGCATTTTCATACAAGGCGACTTGAAATTTGACTCAATTTTATGACAGAGGTTATCACCATTGGTCAAAAAGGTGTTCACAAAATATGATGATGATCATCATCATATAGAAGATAATCTCTTACCTACTGCTACACATACTCGAGTTAAATCCCAGAAGGGTAAATTTTTTCACTTACCTGCCTTGTTAAGACCAGGGCCCAAGAGACGGGGAATTTGCTTGATAACAGCTTCTGAGGCCAAAAAAGCATGGTACTTTTTTGCGAGCTTCTTGACCAATTTCTTGTTTTTGTTCAATTTCTTCAGAGCCTCCACATCCATTGATTCCAAACCAATTTTCTCGGCCTGCAAATAAATACGGGGTTAAGTGAAATGAACAAGATTGCCATAGAGAACACGTGAAAATTTTTACACCCTTAGCAAGGTAAATTGTATACCTCTTCCACATGCTGAGCATCTCCAAGCATACAGACTTTCATTTTGGGTCTTGGGATGTGAGGCAATTTTACAGAACCACTGAATCGCTTGTCCTTCTGAGGATCGTAGTTCTTCAATCCAATCTGAAGCTCAATTGTCTCAGTAAAGTTGCGCTTTTTCTCCTTAACATCACTTGTTATCTGAGAAATGGCTTCCCTCACAGCATCACTCTGAAGTTTACTGCAAAAGCATTACAATCAAACCACATAAGCATTCACAAATAGATGTGCCAATAATCTCTGTATGAACCTTAAACACTTCATTTCATCTTGAAATAAAATCCCTTTTGTTTTCACAATTACAATTATAAACAAGGGCAAACCGCGAACCAAGCATTTGCTGAGGGTTAAAAATAAGCAAGCATGTATACCACCCGAGTAAAAATTCAGATTTAAATCAAAAGTTTCGGCTAACGACCATCCCCCCAAGAAAAAGGTGGAATCTTGGCACCATAGGTAAAAAGAGCAGCATAAATTTAAACGAAACAATCAAAGAGATACCATAACTCATATCCTTCAGACCACAGCCAACACCATAAATGATTTGGTGAATTCAAGAAAAACATATAACCGGAGAAATTTCTCAATCAGAATGCCAAAAACTCAAGGAGATCAAACAGAAAACACAACAAAGGATGAAAATATTTGCTTACGAACAACACATCCAAGCATATCCTCATACATTGCATCACTTAAATCCTCTTAAAACTATTAAATGGGAAATACCAAGTATAGGAGGATTGATTAGGAATCATACTCGATGTTACATAGAAGTAAGAGGAACCCATTACACTTCACTATCAAAATAAACGAAAACTACAGATAAAACAATTCAACGAACCTCATGATTCAAGAACTTCCACCCCTCCGAATCAAGGTCTGCTGCGTATCAGCAAAACAATTCCACAAATTAAAAAACATTAAAATCAATATCCCTTCAATGAATTTACAAACCAAATACCTCTACAACTATATATACGCGCCTGAAGAAAGATTGTAAATGGTGGAAGGAAGTACCTGAGCAGGGAACCAAGATGAGTGTGTGCTAGAGGAAACAAAATGGAAACAGCAGAACATATAAATGTGGAGCTACAAAACCCTAGAGCATGTCAATTTGGGCCACACGATTACAGCCCATATGATTATATTAAACGGCCCACTAAATATCGGGCTATCGAAATCAAATTTTTTGGAGCCCTTTTCAAAAAAAAAAAAAAAACAAGAAAGAAAGAAAGAAAGAAAATGACCAGAATTGTAATTGGAACATATTCAGTATTTTCAGTTGCGGTTGGTTCGGACAATGAAATTATTGAATGATTGGTAAACAAATGACAAAAGAAACGATTGATAGGGAAATGTAAACCAACCTTGACGAATAGACTATTAATACCTAGGTTGTGGAAGAGTTTATTTACCCAACTTTAAGCACACATAATCACAAATATCAGAGAGAGCGTGGTTT